>NC_090326.1:93867354-93982479 GCF_035084215.1 Heptranchias perlo
GCGGAGAAAAGGGAACACTGAGAAGAAGAGAGAGAAGGGACAATGAGAGAGAGCGAAAGGGACCCTGGAGAGACGAGGCAAGGGAACAATGCGAGCGAGAGAGACAGGGAAACATGAAGAGAGAGAGACTGCGAGCGAGAGAACATGAGGAGCGAGAAGGGAACTGAGAGAGAGAGAAAGGACAACTGAGAGAGAGAGAAAAGGGCAAATGAGAGACGAGCGAAAGGGAACCATGAAGCAGAGCGAGGAAAGGCACGCAAAGGAACAATGCGAGAGAGAGAGCAACAGGGAACAATGAGAGAGAGAGAGACAGGGAAAATGAGACGAGAGACGCACAGGGAACACTGAGAGAGAGAGGAAAGAAAGGGAAAATGAGAGAGAGAGCCAAGGGAACTGACGAGCGAGAGAAAGGGAAAATGAGAGAGCGACGGGAAATGACGAGAAGAGACAAGGGACACACATGCGACGAGAGCGAACAGGGACAACTGGCGAGAGCAGGGAACGGAACGGAAGGGAAAAGAGAGAGCAGAGAACAGGGGACAATGCGAGCAGGGCAGGGAAAGAGCGAGACAGAAAGGGAAAATGAGAGAGAGAGAGCACAGAGAAGGGAAAAGAGGAGAGAGAGAAGGGCAGAGAAGAGGAAAGAGAGAGAGAAAAGGGAAATGGGAGGAGGAGAGGAGAGAGAACGGGAAATGAGAGAGAGAGAAGAAGGGAAAGAGGAGGAGAGAGAAGGAAAGAGAGAGGGAAAGAGGAGGGAGAGATGAGAGAAAGGGAAGATGAGAGAGAGAGAAGAAGGGAAAGAGGAGAGAGAGAGAAGGGAAAGGAGAGAGAGAGAGAAGGGAAAGAGAGCGAGAGAGAAAGGGAGAGAGAGAGAGAAGAGAAAGAGGAAAAGAGAGAGAGAGAGAAGAAGAGGGAATGAGAGAGAGAGAGAGAAGGGAAATGAGAGAGAGAGAGAGAAAGGGAAAGAGAGAGAGAGAGAGAAGGGAAAGAGGAGAGAGAGAGAGAGAGGAAAAGGAGAGAGAGAGAGAAGAAGGGAAAGGAGAGAGAGAGAGAAGGGGAAAGAGAGAGAGAGAGAAGGGGAAAGGAGAGAGAGAGAGAAGGGGAAAGAGAGAGAGAGAGAGATGGGGAAAGAGAGAGAGAGAGAGAGAGGGAAAGAGAGAGAGAGAGAGATGGGGAAAAGAGAGAGAGAGAGATGGGGAAAGAGGAGAGAGAGAGAGAGAGATGGGAAAGATGAGAGAGAGAGAGAAGAGGGACATGAGGAGAGAGAGAGAGAAGGGGAAAGGGAAGAGAGAGAGAGGGAAAGAGAGAGAGAGAGAGAAGGGAAAGAGGAGAGAGAGAGAAGAGGAAAAGAGAGAGAGAGAGAGATGGGAAATGAGAGAGAGAGAGAAGGGAAAAGGAGAGAGAGAGAGAGAGGGAAAGGAGAGAGAGAGACGAGGGAAAGGAGAGAGAGAGAGAAGAGGGAAAGAGAGAGAGAGAAGGGAACGAGGAGAGAGAGAGAGAAGAGGGAAATGAGCGAGGAGAGAGAGGGAAAGAGGAGAGAGAGAAGAGGGAATGAGAGAGAGAGAGAGATGGGGAAAGAGAGAGAGAGAAGAGGGAAAGAGAGAGAGAGATGGGAAAGAGAGAGAGAGAGGGACTGAGGAGAGAGAAGGGAAAGAGAGAGAGAGAAGAGGGAAAGAGAGAGAGAGATGGGAAAGGGAGAGAGAGAGAGAAGGGAAATGAGAGAGAGAGAGAGAGAGATGGGGAAAGAGAGAGAGAGAGAGAGGAAAGAGGGAAAGAGAGAGTGAGAGAGAGAGAGAGGGGAAAGATGAGAGAGAGAGCGAGAGAACAGAGGGGAACTGAGAGAGAGAGAGAGACGAGGAAAGAGAGAGAGAGAAGGGAAATGAGAGAGAGAGAGAAGAGGGAAAGAGAGAGAGAGAGATGGGAAATGAGAGAGAGAGAGAGATGGGAAAGAGAGAGAGAGGAAGAGGGAAAGGAGAGAGAGAGAGAGAAGGAGAATGAGAGAGAGAGAGAAGAGGGAAATGAGAGAGAGAGAGAGAGAGAAAGAGGGAAGAGAGAGAGAGAGATGGGAAGAGGGAACTGAGAGAGAGAGAAGAGGGAAAGAGAGAGAGAGAGAGATGGGAAAGAGAGAGGAGAGAGAGAAAGAGAGAGGAGAAGAGGGAATGAGAGAGAGAGAGAGAGGGGAAAGAGAGAGAGAGAGAGAAGAGAGAGAGAGGAAAGATGAGGAGAGAGAGAGAGAGATGGGGAAATGAGAGAGAGAGAGAAGGGGAAATGAGAGAGAGAGAGAGATGGGGAAATGAGAGAGAGAGAGGGAAATGAGAGAGAGGAGAAGAGGAATGAGAGAGAGAGAGAGAGAGGGAAATGAGAGAGAGAGAGAGAAGGGAGAAAGAGAGAGAGAAGAGAGAGAAGAGGGAAAGAGAGAGAGAGAGAAGGGAAATGAGAGCGAGAGAAGAAGGAGATAAGAGAGAGAGAGACAGAAGACGGGAAATGAGGGAGAGAGAGAAGGGAAACTGAGAGAGAGAGAGAAGGGGACAATGAGAGAGAGAGAGAAGAGGGAAATGGAGAGAGAAGAAGGGGAAAGAGAGAGCGAGAGAAGGGAAAAGAGAGCGAGAGAGAGAGAAAGGGAAATGAGAGAGAGAGAGAGAAGGGAAAGAAGAGAGAGAGAGAGAGAGAGGGAAATGAGAGAGAGAGAGAGAAGGGGACAAGGAGAGAGAGAGAGAGAAAGGGAAAAGAGAGAGAGAGAAGAAAGAGGAGAGAAGGGAAAGAGAGAGAGAGAAGGGAAATGAGAGAGAGAGAGACTGGGAAAGAGAGGAGAGAGAGAAGGGAAAATGAGAGAGAGAGAGAAGGGAAGAGAGAGAGAGGAAGGGAAATGAGAGAGAGAGAGAGAAGGGAACAGAGAGAGAGAGAGAGGGAAAAGAGAGCGAGAGAGAGAGAAGGGGAAAGAGAGAGAGAGAGAGACGAAGGGAAAGTGGAGAGAGAGAGATGGGAAAATGAGAGAGAGAGAGATGGGGAAAGAGGAGAGAGAGAAGAGGAAATGGAGAGAGAGAAGAGGGAAGAGAGAGAGAGAGAGAAGAGGGAAAGAGAGAGAGAGAGAGAGGAAAGAGAAGAGAGAGAGAGAAGGGAAAGAGAGAGAGAGAGAAGAGAGGGAAAGGGAGAGAGAGAAGGAATGAGGAGAGGAGATGAGGGAAAGAGAGAGAGAAGAGGGAAAATGAGAGAGAGAGAGAAGGGAAATGAGAGAAGGAGAGAGAGAAGGGAAATGAGGGGAGAGGAGAGATGGGAAAGAGAGAGAGAGAAAGGGAAATGAGAGAGAGAAAGAGGAATGAGCGAGAGAGAAGAGGGAAATGAGAGAGAGAGAAAGGGAAATGAGAGGAGAGAAGAGAGGAAAATGAGCGAGAGAGAAGCAGGGAAATGGAAGAGAAGAAGGACAATGAGAGAGAGAGATGGGAAAGGAGAGAGAGAGAAGGGGAAATGAGAGAGAGAGAAGGGAATGAGAGAGAGAGAGGAAAGGGAGAGAGAGAGAGAAAGAAGACCTGAGAGAGGAAGGAGGAGAGAAGAGAGAAGGGAAAGAGAGAAGAGAGAGAGAAGGGAAAGAGAGAGAGAGAGAAGGGAAATGCGAGAGAGAGAGACGATGGGAAAATGAGAGAGAGAGAGAAAGGGAAAGAGAGAGAGAGAGAGAAGGGACATGAGAGAGAGAGAAGGGAAATGAGGAAGAGAGAGAGACTGGGAAAGGAGAGAGAGAGAGAAAAGGAGAGAGAGAGAATGAGAGAGAGATGAAAGAGAGAGAGAGAAGGGAAAGAGAGAGAGAGAGAGAAGGGAAATGAGAGAGAGAGAAGGGGAAAAGAGAGAGAGAGAAGAGGAACTGAGAGAGAAGGGAAGAGAGAGAGAGAGAAGGGGAAAGTGAGAGAGAGAGACTGAGGGAACAGGAGAGAGAGAGAGAGAAGGGGAAAGAGGGAAGATGAGAGAGAGAAGAAAGAGGAAATGAGAGGGAGGGAGAGAGAGGAAGGGAACAGAGAGAGAGAGAGAGAGAGAAGGGAAAAGGAGAGAGAGAGAGAGGAGGGAAGTGAGAGAGGGAGAGAGAGGGAAAGGGAGAGAGAGAGAAGGGAAATGAGGGAGGAGGGAAGAGAGAGAGAAGGGAAATGAGCGAGAGAAGAAGGAACAGATAGAGAGAAGAGGACATGAGAGAGAGAGAAAGGAGGAATATGAGAGAGAGAAGAAGGGAAATGAGATAGAGAGAGAAGAAGGGAAAGAGAGAGAGAGAAGAGAAGGGAAAGAGAGAGAGAAGAGGGAACATGGAGAGAGAGAAGAGGGAAATGAGAGAGAGAGAGAGAAGAGGGAAAATGAGAGAGAGAGAGCGAAGAGGGCAAAAAGAGAGAGAGAGAGAGAAGAGGGAAATGAGAGAGAGAGAGAGAAGAGGGAAATGCGAGAGAGAGAGAGAAGAGGGAAATGAGAGAGAGAGAGCGAGAAGAGGGAAATGAGAAGAGAGAGACGAGAGAAGAGGGAACAAGAGAGCGGGCGAAGAAGAGGACAATGAGAGAGAGAGCGAAGAAGGGAAAATGACGAGCGAGAGAGAAGAGGGACCTGGAAGAGGAGAGAGAGAGGACGAGGGAACATGAGAGAGAGAGAGCAGAGGGACAATGAGAGAGAGAGAGAGAGGGAAGGCACAGAGGCGAGAGAGAGCAGAGGGAAAATGAGACGAGAAGAGCGACGAGAAGAGGGAAAATGGAGAGAGAGAGACGAGGGACAATGAGAGAGAGAGAAGAGAGAAAGCACGCAGGGAAGAAAGAGAGACGAGAAGAGGGAACAAGCGAGAGAGCAGAGGGAAATGAGACGAGAGAGAGCGAAGAGGGAAAATGAGAGAGCGAGAGAGCAGAGGGACAACTGAGCGAGAAGGGCAACTGAGAGAGAGAAGAGGGAAATGCGAGAGAGAAGAGGGAAATGAGAGAGAAGAGGGCACTGAGAGAGCGAGAGATGACGGGCAAAGACGAGAGCGAGAGCAGCGGGAACCATGAGAGAGAGAGCAGAAGAGGGAACATGAGAGAGAGCGAGAAGAGGGAAAATGAGAGAGAGAGAGAGAAGAGGGAAAATGAGAGAGAGCGAGAGAAGAGGGGACAATGAGAGCAGAGAGCCGAGGGAAACTGAGAGAGAGAGAGAAGAGGGAAAATGAGAGCGAGAGAGAGAGAAGAGGGAAATAGAAGAGAGCGAAGAGAACAGAGAGAGCGAAGAGGGAAACTGAGAGAGAGAGAGAGAGAATAGGGAAACTGAGAGAGAGAGAGCAAGACTGGGAAAATGAGAGAGAGAGAGACGAGGGAAATGAGAGAGAGAGCGCGAAGCGGGAACAATGCGAGAGAGAGGGAAAGCAGAGACGAGAGAGAAGAGGGAACATGAGAGAGAGAGAGAGACGGGAAAATGCGAGAGCGAGACGCAGAAGGGAACCATGAGCGAGCGAGAGAGAAGAAGGGCCACAATGAGAGACGAGAGACGAGAGACAGAGGGAAAATGAGAGCGAGAGAAGCAGGGAAGAGCAGAGAGAGAGAGAGAAGAGGAGAAGAGAGAGAGAAGAGGGAAATGAGAGACGAGAGAGAGAAGAGGGAGCCATGCGAGAGAGAGAGCCGAGGAAATGAGAGAGAAAGCGAGGACGAGGGAGAAATGAGAGCCAGAGCGAAGAGGACATAGAGCAGAGCGAGCAGAGGGCAACATGAGAGACGAGAGCGAGCAGGCCACAGAGAGAACGAGAGAAGAGGGAACACTGAGAGAGAGAGCAAGAGGGAAAATGAGAGAGAAGAGCGAGAAGAGGGAACACTGAGAGAGAGAGCGAGCCGAAGGGACAATGAGAGAGACGAGAAGCGCCGGGACAACTGCAGCGAGAGAGCGAGCAGAGGGACGAATGCGCGAGAGAGAGAGAGAGAAGAGGGCAGAGAGAGACGAGAGCGAGAAGAGGGAAGAATGAGAGAGAGAGAGAGACGAGGGAAACTGAGAGAGAGAGCGAGAAGAGGGCACATGCGAGAGAGAGAGAGAAGAGGGAACATGCGCGAGAGAGCAGAAGAGGGAACAATGAGCGCGCGAGAGAGAAAGAGAGAGCAGACGGGCAAGAGAGAGCGAAGACGGGCAAATGAGAGAGCACGCAGCGAGAGACAATGACGAGGAAGCAGAGGCGAAGCAGGGACACCTGACGCAGAGCGCGAGAAGACGCGGCCGAGACGCGCAGCGAGCGCAGCAGGGACAATGCGAGCAGCGAAGCGAGAGCACGAGAGCGAGAAATGCGAGAGAGAGCGAGAGAATGAGAGAGAGACGAGGGACAGAGACGAGAGAGAGCCGAGGGAGAACTGAAAGAGCGAGAGAGAGCAATAGACAGCGAGAGAGCGAGCAGCGGGCACACCAGACTGCGGAAGCAGGTCCCCATCTCTCTCTCTCTCTCTCCTCTTTCCCATCTCTCTCTCTCTCTCTCCTCTTTCCCATCTCTCTCTCTCTCTCCTCTTTCCCCATCTCTCTCTCTCTCCTCTTTCCCCATCTCTCTCCTCTCTCTCCTCTTTCCCCATCTCTCTCTCTCTCTCTCTCTTTCCCATCTCTCTCTCTCTCTCTCCTCTTTCCCCATCTCTCTCTCTCTCCTCTTTCCCATCTCCTCTCTCTCTCTCCTCTTTCCCATCTCTCTCTCTCTCTCTCCTCTTTCCCCATCTCTCTCTCTCTCCTCTTTCCCATCTCTCTCTCTCTCCTCTTTCCCCATCTCTCTCTCTCTCTCTCCTCTTTCCCCATCTCTCTCTCTCTCTCTCTTTCCCATTCTCTCTCTCTCTCCTCTTTCCCCATCTCTCTCTCTCTCTCCTCTTTCTCCATCTCTCTCTCTCTCTCTTCTCCTTCTCCTCTCTCTCTCTCCCTTCTCTTCCCCATCTCTCTCTCTCTCTCCTTTCCCATCCTCTCTCTCCTCTTTCTCCATCTCTCTCTCTCTCTCCTCTTTCCCCATCTCTCTCTCTCTCTCTCTCCTCTTTCCCATCTCTCTCTCTCTCTCTCCTCTTTCCCCATCTCTCTCTCTCCTCTTTCTCCATCTCTCTCTCTCTCTCTCTTTCTCCCATCTCTCTCTCTCTCTCTCCTCTTTCCCCATCTCTCTCTCTCTCTCCTCTTTCTCCATCTCTCTCTCTCTCCTCTTTCTCCATCTCTCTCTCTCTCTCTCCTCTTTCCCCATCTCTCTCTCTCTCCTCTTTCCCATCTCTCTCTCTCTCCTCTTTCCCCATCTCTCTCCTCTTCTCCATCTCTCTCTCTCTCTCCTCTTTCTCCATCTCTCTCTCTCTCTCCTCTTTCCCCCATCTCTCTCTCTCTCTCTCCTCTCTTCCCCTTCCTCTCTCTCTCTCTCCTCTTTCCCCATCTCTCTCTCTCTCCTCTTTCCCCATCTCTCTCTCTCCTCTTTCCCATCTCTCTCTCTCTCCTCTCTCTCTCTCTCTTTCTCCATCTCTCTCTCTCTCTCTCTCCTCTTTCTCCATCTCTCTCTCTCTCTCCTCTTTCTCCATCTCTCTCTCTCTCTCCTCTTTCCCATCTCTCTCTCTCTCTCCTCTTTCTCCATCTCTCTCTCTCTCTCCTCTTTCCCCATCTCTCTCTCTCTCTCCTCTTTCCCCATCTCTCTCTCTCTCTCCTCTTTCCCCATCTCTCTCTCTCTCTCCTCTTTCCCATCTCTCTCTTCTCTCTCTCCTCTTTCCCCATCTCTCTCTCTCTCTCTCCTCTTTCCCCATCTCTCTCTCTCTCTCTCCTCTTTCCCCATCTCTCTCTCTCCTCTTTCCCCATCTCTCTCTCCTCTTTCTCCATCTCTCTCTCTCTCTCTCCTCTTTCTCCATCTCTCTCTCTCTCCTCTTTCTCCATCTCTCTCTCTCTCTCCTCTTTCTCCATCTCTCTCTCTCTCTCCTCTTTCCCATCTCTCTCTCTCTCTCCTCTTTCTCCATCTCTCTCTCTCTCTCCTCTTTCCCATCTCTCTCTCTCTCTCCTCTTTCCCCATCTCTCTCTCTCTCTCCTCTTTCTCCATCTCTCTCTCTCTCTCCTCTTTCCCCATCTCTCTCTCTCTCTCCCTCTTTCTCCATCTCTCTCTCTCTCTCCTCTTTCTCCATCTCTCTCTCTCTCTCCTCTTTCCCCATCTCTCTCTCTCTCTCCTCTTTCTCCATCTCTCTCTCTCTCCTCTTTCCCATCTCTCTCTCTCTCTCCTCTTTCTCCATCTCTCTCTCTCTCTCCTCTTTCCCCATCTCTCTCTCTCTCTCTCCTCTTTCCCCATCTCTCTCCTCTTTCTCCATCTCTCTCTCTCTCTCTCCTCTTTCTCCATCTCTCTCTCTCTCCTCTTTCCCCATCTCTCTCTCTCTCTCCTCTTTCCCCATCTCTCTCTCTCTCTCCTCTTTCTCCATCTCTCTCTCTCTCTCTCCTCTTTCCCCATCTCTCTCTCTCTCTCCTCTTTCTCCATCTCTCTCTCTCTCTCCTCTTTCTCCATCTCTCTCTCTCTCTCCTCTTTCCCCATCTCTCTCTCTCTCTCTCCTCTTTCCCCATCTCTCTCCTCTTTCTCCATCTCTCTCTCTCTCTCCTCTTTCCCCATCTCTCTCTCTCTCTCTCCTCTTTCCCCATCTCTCTCCTCTTTCCCCATCTCTCTCTCTCTCTCCTCTTTCTCCATCTCTCTCTCTCTCCTCTTTCTCCATCTCTCTCTCTCTCTCCTCTTTCCCCATCTCTCTCTCTCTCTCCTCTTTCTCCATCTCTCTCTCTCTCTCTCCTCTTTCCCCATCTCTCTCTCTCTCTCCTCTTTCTCCATCTCTCTCTCTCTCTCCTCTTTCTCCATCTCTCTCTCTCTCCTCTTTCCCCATCTCTCTCCTCTTTCCCCATCTCTCTCTCTCTCTCCTCTTTCCCCATCTCTCTCCTCTTTCCCCATCTCTCTCTCTCTCTCTCCTCTTTCCCCATCTCTCTCCTCTTTCCCCATCTCTCTCTCTCTCTCCTCTTTCCCCATCTCTCTCCTCTTTCTCCATCTCTCTCTCTCTCTCCTCTTTCCCCATCTCTCTCCTCTTTCCCATCTCTCTCTCTCTCTCCTCTTCCCATCTCTCTCCTCTTTCCCCATCTCTCTCTCTCTCTCTCCTCTTTCCCATCTCTCTCTCTCTCTCCTCTTTCCCCATCTCTCTCCTCTTTCCCCATCTCTCTCTCTCTCTCCTCTTTCCCCATCTCTCTCTCTCTCTCTCTCCTCTTTCCCCATCTCTCTCTCTCTCTCTCCGGGACCAATCGTTGTGATGTTCCCATAATGCCGAGCGGTCGATGCTCCGACCCTCATTCTCCATTTCCCGGGATTGTTCTGTCGGATTGTTCGAGGACCGGGCCTGAACCTGGGGACCATGGGGACCAGCACCGCCACCGCCGCCTGCATCTCCCTGCTCGCCGGTTAGTGTCGTGAGGAGTCTGTGCCGCAGGCCCCGTTAGTGCAGCAGCGCTCTGACAAACGCCGACACCATCCGCCCACAATGGAGAGGAAGGCTCGCTGACAGCGACCTGTCTCCCTGTGTTGGGCCCGGACCCCGGACCCCGGCCCCCGGACCCCCGGCCCCGGCCCCGGCCCCGGCCCCCCGCTGTCTGAAGTGATGAGGATCATTGATCCTCCGATTGTGGGTGTGGTGCGGGGCCCGCTTCCCCAGTCGCCGTTATTCTCCGGTATCGCACCAGACTGTCACTCCCATGGCAACAGCACGGAAAAGGGTCTCCGCTTCACTCTCCCGCCGACCCTTTTTTCACCTACTTGACTTTGTAAAAAATGTAAACGATTTTACCCTCTAAGGTTGCGAATTCTTTCTGGCAGATATTGTAAAAAGTAACTAGTCCAATGGAGGCTTTTCGCCTGCCAGCACAATCCGAGCTCCATCTCCCAATTCATCAACTCCTTTCAAAATAGATATAAACACACACGTGGGTTGTTGTTGCTGAATACAGTATTTATATCAGAATCAAGGTTTAATATATGAACGACTCGTGAATTTACAATTGTATGCAGTGTTATCCACTAAATGCTTTATGTAATGAGTTAAGTATAGTGTTTAAGGGATAGTTTTTTAAATGAAATCTTTAACTTAAGGGCACAATAACAATATTATAATTTAGCATTCTTTTAAAATAGGATTAACAGTTGCAAATTCTGAAGCGGATCAAATGTCTTTTTCCTGTCTAGATGTGAATATAATAAGTTGTTGTGTTTGTGAAAAGATGACAGGGTGTTGGGTTATGTCGCAACTTTCTCATCGGTCAGAAGATAATAAGATATTTTTAAGAAAAGAAGTCAGACTATGTCCCTCTTGGTTGTTTAGAAGTAATTTGTACATATTTTTTACTTTAAGATTGGCAGTAGCAAAACACTGCTGTACAGTGATACCCTTAATTTTCATTTGTAAACAGAGTTGGATAGTTTATGTAATTTCTCAAGTAAAAGACAGTGCTAGCCATAGTAAACTTGGATACTTGACTGTAGAGTAGTGTTCAACAGAGGCATAGCAGAGAATGTCTGGCATGTGAAAAGGGGCATGTAAATATTTGCATGTTATCAGTGCTAGAAAAACATGTTCAAAGTCATTCAGCACTTATTGAGCAGGAACTTTGTTGAACTCAACAAAATTACATTTCTAGCAGAACAATTTAATAAAAGTGAATGAGACATACCTTTTGGCTAGGGGATGAGCTAGTCGGCAGGGCGGGAAATACCCGCAACAATCAGATACAACATGAAAGCAAAACAAAAATAATTAAAGTGTTGGAGTTGGAGGAATTAGTACACTGATTTTACTTGTCAGCTGGCAAGTTGCTTTTGCTTGTTGTGTGCCATTGTCAGTTGGAAAATAATTGGCTCCAAATTTCTTCAGAGTTTGGGACGGACAGCTGACATAAGAGGGTGTATGTGGACAGATGGGTTTGGGAAACGGCGAGACTTGGGGGGTAATTTTAACCCCACCAGGATGGGAGGGGGATAAAATCAAAAAAAATCAGAATCGGAAACACAACCCCAACCCGCCTCCAACGGGTCCATTTCCAGTTTTAATGGAGGCGGATTTGGAGGTAGGTGGGTCCGTCTGGGTACGGTAGCATAGTGGTTATGTTTCTGGACTAGTAATCCAGAGGCCTGGACTAATAATCCAGTGTCTTGCGTTCAAATCCTGCCACGGCAGCTGGGGAATTTAAGTTCAATTAATTAAATGAAAACTGGAATTAAAATACTAACATCAGTAATGGTGGCCATGAAACTACCGGATTGTCGTAAAAACCCATCTGGTTCACGAATGCCCTTTAGGGAAGGAAACCTGCCGTCCTTACCCGGTCTGGCCTATATGTGACTCCAGACCCACAGCAATGTGGTTGATTCTTAATTGCCCTCTGAAATGGCTTAGCATGCCACTCAGTTGTAAAATTTCGCGAAAAAAAGTCATAATAAGAATAAAACCAGACGGACCACTAGGCACCGGACACGACAAAGGCAAACCAAGCCCAGTCGACCCTGCAAAGTCCTCCTCACGAAAATCGGAGGATTTGTGCCAAAATTGGGAGAGCTGTCCCACAGACTAGTTAAGCAACAGCCTGACATAGCCATACTCAGAGAATCATACCTTTCAGCCAACGTCCCAAACTCTTCCATCACCAATCCTGGGTATGTCCTGTCCCACCGGCGGGACAGACCCACCAGTGGTGGCGGTACAGTGATATACAGTCAGGAGGGAGTGGCCCTGGAAGTTCTCAACATTGACTCTGGACCCCATGAAATCTCATGGCATCAGGTCAAACATGGGCAAGGAAACCTCCTGCTGATTACCACCTACTGCCCTCCCTCAGCTGATGAATCAGTCCACTTCCATGTTGAACACACTTGGAGGGTGCACTGAGGGTAGCAAGGGCACAGAATGTACTCTGGGTGGGGGACTTCAAAGTCCATCACCAAGAGTGCTCGGTAGCACCACGACTGATCGAGCTGGCCGAGTCCTGAAGGACATAGCTGCCAGACTGGGCCTGTGGCAGGTGGTGAGCGAACCAACACGAGGGAAAAACTTACTTGACCTCGTTCTCACCAATCTACTTGTCGCAAATGCATCTGTCCATGACACTATTGGTAGGAGTGACCACCACACAGTCCTCGTGGAGATGAAGTCCCGTCTTCACACTGAGGACAGCATCCAACGTGTTGTGTGGCACTACCACCGTGCTAAATGGGATAGATTCAGAACAGATCTAGCAGCTCAAAACTGGGCATTCATGAGGTGCTGTGGGCCATCAGCAGCAGCAGAATTGTATTCCAGCACAACCTGTAACCTCATGGCCTGGCATATTCCGCACTCTAGCATTACCAACAAGCCAGGGGATCAACCCTGGTTCAATGAAGAGCATGCCAGGAGCAGCACCAGGTGTACCTAAAAATGAGGTGCCAACCTGGTGAAGCTACAACTCAGGACTACATGCATGCTGAACAGTGGAAGCAACATGCTATTGACAGAGCTAAGCGATTCCACAACCAACGGATCAGATCAAAGCTCTGCAGTCCTGCCACATCCAGTCGTGAATGGTGGTGGACAATTAAACAACTAACAGGAGGAGGAGCCTCTGCAAACATCCCCATTATCAATGATGGCGGAGTCCAGCACGTGAGTGCAAAAGACAAGGCTGAAGCGTTTGCAAACCATCTTCAGCCAGAAGTGCCGAGTGGATGATCCATCTTGGCCTCCTCCCGATATCCCCACCATCACAGAAGCCAGTCTTCAGCCAATTCGAATCACT
This sequence comes from Heptranchias perlo, assembly GCF_035084215.1. NCBI lineage: Eukaryota > Metazoa > Chordata > Chondrichthyes > Hexanchiformes > Hexanchidae > Heptranchias > Heptranchias perlo. Next base: position 93,880,093 of record NC_090326.1, read on the forward strand.
CCACGTGATATCAAGAAACGGCTGATTGCACTGGATAAAGCAAAGGCTATAGGCCCCGACAACATCCCGGCTGTGGTGCTGAAGACTTGTGCTCCAGAACTAGCTGCGCCTCTAGCCAAGTTGTTCCAGTACAGCTACAGCACTGGCATCTACCCGACAATGTGGAAAATTGCCCAGGTATGCCCTGTCCACAAAAAAGCAGGACAAATCAAATCTGTCAATTACCGCCCCATGAGTCTACTCTCAATCATCAGCAAAGTGATGGAAGGTGTCATCGACAGTGCTATCAAGCGGCACTTACTCACCAATAACCTGCTCACCGATGCTCAGTTTGGGTTCCGCCAGGACCACTCGGCTCCAGACCTCATTACAGCCTTGGTCCAAACATGGATAAAAGGGCTGAATTCCAGAGGTGAGGTGAGAGTGACTGCCCTTGACATCAAGGCAGCATTTGACCGAGTGTGGCACCAAGGAGCCTTAGTAAAATTGAAGTCAACGGGAATCAGGGGGAAAACTCTCCAGTGGTTGGAGTCATACCTAGCACAAAGGAAGATGGTAGTGGTTGTTGGAGGCCAATCATCTCAGTCCCAGGACATTGCTGCAGGAGTTCCTTAGGGCAGTGTCCTGGGCCCAACCATCTTCAGCTGCTTCATCAATGACCTTCCCTCCATCATAAGGTCAGAAATGGGGATGTTCGCTGATGATTGCACAGTGTTCAGTTCCATTCGAAACCCCTCAAATAATGAAGCAGTCCGAGCTCGCATGCAGCAAGACCTGGACAACATCCAGGCTTGGGCTGATAAGTGGCAAGTAACATTCGCGCCAGACAAGTGCCAGGCAATGACCATCTCCAATGAGAGAGAGTCTAACCACCTCCCCTTGACATTCAACGGCATTACCATTGCCGAATCCCCCACCATCAACATCCTGGGCGTCACCATTGACCAGAAACTTAACTGGACCAGCCATATAAATACTGTGGCTACAAGAGCAGGTCAGAGGCTGGGTATTCTGCAGCGAGTGACTCACCTCCTGACTCCCCAAAGCCTTTCCACCATCTACAAGGCACAAGTCAGGGGTGTGATGGAATGTTCTCCACTTGCCTGGATGAGTCCAGCTCCAACAACACTCAAGAAGCTCAACACCATCCAGGTCAAAGCAGCCCGCTTGATTGGCACCCCATCCACCACCCTAAACATTCACTCCCTTCACCACCGGCGCAATAGCTGCAGTGTGTACCATCCACAGGGTGCACTGCAGCAACTCGCCAAGGCTTCTTCGACAGCACCTCCCAAACCCACAACCTCTACCACCGAGAAGGACAAGAGCAGCAGGCACATGGGAACAACACCACCTGCATGTTGCCCTCCAAGTCACACACCATCCCGACTTGGAAATATATCACCGTTCCTTCGTTGTCGCTGGGTCAAAATCCTGGAACTCCCCTCCTAACATCACTGTGGGAGAACCGTCACCACACGGACTGCAGCGGTTCAAGAAGGCAGCTCACCACCACCTTCTTAAGGGCAATTAGGGATGGGCAATAAATGCTGGCCTCGCCAGCGACGCCCACATCCCATGAACGAATAAAAAAAAATATTTTGAAGAGTCTGCTTGCCTCAAATTTAACCTGTGCTACCCATTGAACTCCTGGGGGCCGGGTTTTCCAGGCCTCGGGAAACCCGGCAGCTGATGGGAGGCGAAAATGCCCAAGTAGAACAGGAAAGAGTCTTTTCAGCACTGCTTGTGGGGTCGGAGGAACAGGAGTGCTTCTCCCCGACCCATCAAGCTTACCTGCTTCCATCCCCGCGATTGGCAGTCCCCCCCTCCCCCCCTCCCCCCAACGATTGGACCCCTGATGTCTGACACCCTCTTTCCCGCCCCCCCCCCCCCCCCGATCTCCTCCCGGCATCAGACCACTCCCCCCCCCCCCCCCCCCCCCCCCCAACCGATCTCCACCTCCCGGCATGCACTCTTCTAACCCCCCCCCCACCCCGATGTCCTCCACTGCCCACGATCCATCCTTCTGTCCGATCCTCGGCTGCTGCCGCAGGCTTTCCTGCCCAACAGCCAGCCTCTCAATCTTGCTGGCTGCGAGCGGGAAACTGATTTGAAAAATTTAAAAGATGTCCTGAAGTCAAAATTGTCAGGACATCCGGGAAACATAATCTTCTGGGTTTCCCGTCCGCAAATCCGACCCCCCCCCCCCACACCCCCCGCTCTCTTCCCACCTCGGAGTTGTTATTGGAGCCTTGGTCTCTACCCCCAAAGAAATGGCTATGGGGATCTAGTGTTAGGGGGGAGGGGGCATGCTTCTTGTGTCCGTCTTCTTGCAGCCTAACATAAAAAGCAGGTGACACCTGTGATGTAGTGTCATCTGCCGGAATTGCCAATTATCTCACCTCCTGTACTCCCAAAGTATTGTATACCGGCAAGATACAGGTGTACAGTATAGTGAAGAGGTAGAAGTAAGGCCCATAAGAGTGTTCCAGGCTGTGTTCATGGCCTGAAATACTCAGAGAAAGCCAATCAGCTGTGATGTCCTTGGCCTTCCAGAAGAGGGGCTGCTAACGTAGAACTTTTTATTCACTTCTCCCAGGCTTTGCAGATAAGCAGTTATCCAGTGCCATATTTCCCTAAATCCTTCCTCTTCCCCAACCTAGTGGGTACCTAAAGTAGGCTGATACTGATGCAGATGCCTGCTGGCATTATACAAATTGCCTAGCCCTAGAAACTTTGGTGGAGTCAGGCATTTGTGTCACTGACTGGATGCAACTCCTGCTCCACCATAGTTCTGGCAGCAGGGTGAGAACGTCGGTTTCTGGGACTATATATACCAGATTCGATGGCAATTGGAGGTTTCCAGGGTGTATATAAAATATAATTTATATATAATTGTGTGTGTATTTTTGAAGAGAAAATAGAGTCAAAGCACAACACAATTCAGTAGGTATCACATTTGTACCAGGCATCCATTTTAAGTCGAAAAAGGCTTTTTTCAGGGTGCCTCAAATTCGTTATTGCCACCCAACAATACCAATGATCTTAAATTTGGAAATCGTATGAAATTCAGGCGATCTATCAGGGGAAAGTCACAGTGAACACATGGGACTAGAAATCTAATTGAAGTGTTTAAGATGATTAAAGGCATTGATAGGGTAGATGGGGAAAAACTATTTCCTCTGGCGAGGGAGGCCAGAACAAGATGGCGGAACCTTATAATTAGAGCCAGGCCATTCAGGGGTGATGTCAGGAAGCACTTTTTCATACAAAGGGTAGTGGGAATCTGGAACACTCCCCCCACCCCGAAAAGCTGTTGAGGCTAGGTCAATTGAAAATTTCAAAACTGAGTTTGGTACATTTTTGTTAGGCAGGGGTGTCATGGGCTACAGAACCCTTAATATGGATGCAGGTAGATGGAGTTACGATACAGATCAGCCATGATCCAATTGAATGGCAGAACAGGCTCGAGGGGCTGAATGACCTACTCTTGTTGCTATGAAATGATGCCCATAGTCAGTGGGGGAAAATATCTAATAGATACATCACCTGCATTCCACAGAGTTTTTCTTTTTATAAATATAACCGTTCGTTGATACTTTGACAAAAAGTGCTCTTTATACAATATTTTAATTTCGTTTTGTTTTGAAAAGCTTATTTAGTAAGCTGTGCAGATGGCATTGAAATCAAAAAATGGGAGAATAATGGAATCAACAGTTATCTCGTTAGCAGTAGGACTGCTGAGGTGATGGAGGGTGAGTCCGGTTATAAGACCAAAATGTATTTGGTGGAAGGTTTGTCAGAGTCGGTCTAATGTATTTCGTCTTTAACATTTTTATACAACAGTTTTGTTGTGATATTTGTGTTTAATTCGTCCTCCTTGATTCTCAAACTATTTTCAGAAGTAAAGTGTTAAAAAGTGCTGACATTTTGATAACATGGATTCCTCTAAACCTGCTTACCTGCTTAACCCAATTGAATTCCAGTTGCAGCTTGCACCATACAAGCATTTGTTTTTTTTTGTGTAATATACTTTAAAACAAATTTAATAGGCTGCACACCTGTTGAAATTTGATTTGTACTGCATTCCAATGTGTTACTCTGTGTACAGTAAGCAGATAGCTTCGGGTATGGTAGCATAGTGGTTATGTTACTGGACTAGTAATCCAGAGGCCTGGACTAAAATCCAGAGTCATGAGAATTAAATTCAATTAATTAAATAAAAATCTGGAATTAAAATACTAGTATCAGTAATGATGGCCATGAAACTACCGGATTGTCGTAAAAACCCATCTGGTTCACTAATGTCCTTTAGGGAAGGAAACCTGCCGTCCTTACCCTGCTGGCCGAAATGTGACTCCAGACCCACAGCAATGTGGTTGATTCTTAATTGCCCTTTGAAATGGCCTAGCAAGCCACTCAGTTGTAAAATCTCGCTACGAAAAGTCATAATAAGAATAAAACCGGACGGACCACCCGGCATTGGACCACTAGGCACTGGACACGACAACGGCAAACCAAGCCCAGTCGACCCTGCAAGGTCCTCCTTACTAACATATGGGGACTTGTGCCAAAATTGGGAGAGCTGTCCCACAGACTAGTCAAGCAACAGCCTGACATAGCCATACTCACAGAATCATACCTTTCAGCCAACGTCCCAAACTCTTCCATCACCATCCCTGGGTATGTCCTGTCCGACCGGTAGGACAGACCCACCAGAGGTGGCGGTACAGTGATATACAGTCAGGAGGGAGTGGCCCTGGGAGTCCTCAACATTGACTCTGGACCCCATGAAATCTCATGGCATCAGGTCAAACATGGGCAAGGAAACCTCCTGCTGATTACCACCTACCGTCCTCCCTCAGCTGATGAATCTGTCCTCCTCCATGTTGAGCACCACTTGGAGGAAGCACTGAGGGTAGCAAGGGCACAAAATGTACTCTGGGTGGGGGACTTCAATGTCCATCACCAAGAGTGCTCGGTAGCACCATTACTGACCGAGCTGGCCGAGTCCTGAAGGACATAGCTGCTAGACTGGGCCTGTGGCAGGTGGTGAGCGAACCAACACGAGGGAAAAACTTACTTGACCTCGTCCTCACCAATCTACCTGTCGCAAATGCATCTGTCCATGACAGTATTGGTAGGAGTGACCACCGCACAGTCCTCGTGGAGATGAAGTCCCATCTTCGCACTGAGGACACCATCCAACGTGTTGTGTGGCACTACCACCGTGCTAAATGGGATAGATGAAGAACAGCTCGAGCAGCTCAAAACTGGGCATCCATGAGGCGCTGTGGGCCATCAGCAGCAGAATTGTATTCCAGCACAATCTGTAACCTCATGGCCCGGCATATTCCTCACTCTACCATTACCAACAAGCCAGGGGATCAACCGTGGTTCAATGAGGCGTGTAGAAGAGCATGCCAGGAGCAGCACCAGGCGTACCTAAAAATGAGGTGCCAACCTGGTGAAGCTACAACTCAGGACTACATGCATGCTAAACAGTGGAAGCAACATGCTATAGACAGAGCTAAGCGATTCCACAACCAACGGATCAGATCAAAGCTCTGCAGTCCTGCCACATCCAGTCGTGAATGGTGGTGGACAATTAAACAACTAACGGGAGGAGGAGGCGCTGCAAACATCCCTGTCCTCAATGATGGCGGAGTCCAGCACGTGAGTGCAAAAGACAAGGCTGAAGCATTTGCAACCATCTTCAGCCAGAAGTGCCGAGTGGATGATCCATCTCAGCCTCCTCCCGATATCCCCATCATCACGGAAGCCAGTCTTCGGCCAATTCGATTCACTCCACGTGATATCAAGAAACGGCTGAGTGCACTGGATACAGCAAAGGCAATGGGCCCCGACAACATCCCAGCTGTAGTGCTGAAGACCTGTGCTCCAGAACTAGCTGCGCCTCTAGCCAAGCTGTTCCAGTACAGCTACAACACTGGCATCTACCCGACAATGTGGAAAATTGCCCAGGTATGCCCTGTCCACAAAAAGCAGGACAAATCAAATCTGTCAATTACCGCCCCATCAGTCTACTCTCAATCATCAGCAAAGTGATGGAAGGTGTCGTCGACAGTGCTATCAAGCGGCACTTACTCACCAATAACCTGCTCACCGATGCTCAGTTTGGGTTCCGCCAGGACCACTCGACTCCAGACCTCATTACAGCCTTGGTCCAAACATGGATAAAAGGGCTGAATTCCAGAGGTGAGAGTGACTGCCCTTGACATCAAGGCAGCATTTGACCGAGTGTGGCACCAAGGAGCCTTAGTAAAATTGAAGTCAACGGGAATCAGGGGGAAAACTCTCCAGTGGCTGGAGTCATACCTAGCACAAAGGAAGATGGTAGTGGTTGTTGGAGGCCAATCATCTCAGCCCCAGGACATTGCTGCAGGAGTAACTCAGGGCAGTGTCCTGGGCCCAACCATCTTCAGCTGCTTCATCAATGACCTTCCCTCCATCATAAGGTCAGAAATGGGGATGTTCGCTGATGACTGCACAGTGTTCAGTTCCATTCGCAACCCCTCAAATAATGAAGCAGTCCGAGCCTGCATGCAGCAAGACCTGGACAACATCCAGGCTTGGGCTGATAAGTGGCAAGTAACATTCGCGCCAGACAAGTGCCAGGCAATGACCATCTCCAATGAGAGAGAGTCTAACCACCTCCCCTTGACATTCAACAGCATTACCATCGCCGAATCCCCCACCATCAACATCCTGGGGGTCACCATTGACCAGAAACTTAACTGGACCAGCCATATAAATACTGTGGCTACGAGAGCAGGTCAGAGGCTGGGTATTCTGCAGCGAGTGACTCACCTCCTGACTCCCCAAAGCCTTTCCACCATCTACAAGGCACAAGTCAGGAGTGTGATGGAAAACTCTCCAATTGCTTGGATGAGTGCAGCTCCAACAACACTCAAGAGGCTCGACACCATCCAAGATAAAGCAGCCTGCTTGATTGGCACCCCATCCACCACCCTAAACATTCACTCCCTTCACCAGCGGCACACTGTGGCTGCAGTGTGTACCATCCACAGGATGCACTGCAGCAACTCGCCAAGGCTTCTTCGACAGCACCTCCCAAACCCACGACCTCTACCACCTAGAAGGACAAAGAGCAGCAGGCACATGGGAACAACACCACCTGCACGTTCCCCTCCCAAGTCACACACCATCCCAACTTGGAAATATAGCGCCGTTCCTTCATTGTCGCTGGGTCAAAATCCTGGAACTCCCTTCCTAACAGCACTGTGGGAGAACCTTCACCACACGGACTGCAGCGGTTCAAGAAGGCGGCTCACCACCACCTTCTCAAGGGCAATTAGGGATGGGCAATAAATGCTGGCCTCGCCAGCGACGCCCACATCTCGTGAACGAATTAAAAAAAACACAAGCACCTTAGATTCAAATAATATTACTGACCTCACTCCAAAGGGTAATTCTTTAGGTGGCAATACAGTTTTAAATGGGCAGGAGTAAAAATTCTACAATTTCTTTAATTTTAACCTTCGCTGATCTAATGACACTGTCAGCTTGGCTCAGTGGTAGCACTCTGGCCTCTGAAGGGGAAGGCTGTGGGTTCGAGCCCCACTTCAGAGACTTCAGTACACAATCTCGACTGACACTCCAGTGCAGTACTGAGTGAGTGGTGCATTGTTGGAAATGCCGTCTTAGGATGAGGTGTTAAACCCAGGCACTGACTACTTGCTTTGGTGGATGTAAAAGATCTCATAGCTCTAATTGAAAAAGAACAGGGGCAATCATCCTCAACTAACACCACCAAAATCGGATTAACTGCTCAATTTTCTCATTGCCGTTTATGGGACGTTGCTGTATGCAAATTGGCTGTCGCATTTCCCTACATGGCAACAGTGATTACATTTCAAAAGTAATTAATTGGCTGTAAAGCATTTGGAACATCCTGAGGATATGAAAGACGTGATATAAATGCAAGTTTTAAAAAAAACATTGAGGCACCCCTTACATACTATGGCTTATATCAGGCCTATGGCTTATACTATGGCTTATATGCGCACTGTGGCTGCAGTGTGCACCATCTACAGGATGCACTGCAGCAACTCGCCAAGGCTTCTTCGACAGCACCTCCCAAACCCGCGACCTCTACCACCTAGAAGGACAAGGGCAGCAGGCGCATGGGAACAACACCACCTGCACGTTCCCCTCCAAGTCACACACCATCCCGACTTGGAAATATATCGCCGTTCCTTCATTGTCGCTGGGTCAAAATCCTGGAACTCCCTTCCTAACAGCACTGTGGGAGAACCGCCACCACACGGACTGCAGCGGTTCAAGAAGGCGGCTCACCACCACCTTCTCAAGGGCAATTAGGGATGGGCAATAAATGTCGGCCTTGCCAGCGACGCCCACATCCCGTGAACGAATAAAAAAAAAGGTACCTCATTTTTGCAGGTGGTTTTCAGCAGTGTGAGCTATTTTTGCAAATGACACTTTTTTAATCTCAAATTGGTTTTACTGTTCAGATTTTCCAAAGAATTTGAAAAAGAAAATCTATGTTTCACATAATGATTCACTGGGTCTGTTTATATTTATAGCAACTGGCGTGATAAAGCTCTAGGGGCAGTCTTAAACTGTTGTATGTTTAACTTAAATTAAAATCAGTGGAACTCAAGAGAAGTGTTGTAAAAGTATATAAGGGCTGACTTTGTGAGATTTCATTGGCAGCGTGAAGCCTCGCTGGCAGGGAGTATGGGTTGCGAAATTGGGCACTTCGGTTAGTGATCCTGATTTACAGTCGGACGCATTTTGTGGTGAAAATAATTGACGCTATGAGGCTGCGTGATAGAATCATAGAATTGTAGAATGATAGCGCACAGAAATGATCTTATTGAATGGCGGAGCAGGCTCGAGGGGCCGATTGGCCTATTCCTGCTCCTATTTCTTATGTTCTTAGAAGGAAGCCATTTGGCCCATTGTGTCTGTGCTGGCTCTTTGATGGAGCTATTCAATTAGTCCCACTCCCTTGCTCTTTCCCCATAGTTCTACAAATTTTTCCACTTCAAGTATTTATCCAATTCCCTTTTGAAAGTTATTATTGAATCTGCTTCCACCACCCTTTCAGGCAGTGCATTCCAGATCATCCTAACTCGCTGTGAAAAATTTTTTTCCTCATGTCACCTCTAGTTCTTTAGCCAATTACCTTAAATTTGTGTCCTCTGGTTCTGCCACTGGAAACAGTTTCTCCTTATTTACTCTATCAAAACTCTTCATGATTTTGAACACCTCCATCAAACCTCCCCTTAACATTCTCTGCTGTAAGGAGAACAACCCCAGTTTCTCTAGTATCTCCACATAATTCAAGTCTTTCATCCCTGGTACCATTCTAGTAAATCTTCTCTGCACTCTCTCTAAGGTCTTGACATCCTTAAAGTGTGGAGCCCAGAATTGGCCACAATATTCCAGCTGGGGCCTAACAAGTGTTTTATAAAGGTTTTCAATAACTTCCTTGCTTTTGTACTCTATCCTTCTATTTATAAAGCCAAGGATCCCAAATGCCTTTTTAACAGTCTCCTCAACTTGTCCTGCCATCTTCAAAGACTTGTGTATGTACACACCCAGGTCTCTCTGTTCCTGCACCTCCTTTAAAATTGTACCATTTAGTTTATATTGCCTCTCCTCATTCTTCCTACCAAAATTAATCACTTTACACTTCTCTACATTAAATTTCATCGGCCATGTGTCTGCCCATTTCATCAGTCTGTCTATGTCCTCCTGAAGTCTGTTACTATCCTCCTGACTGTTTACTGCATTTCTGAGTTTCGTGTCATCTGCAGACTTTGAAATTATACCTTGAATACCCAAGTCCAGGTCATCAAAGAGCAGTTATCCAAACACCGACCCCTAGGGGACACCACTGTACACTTCTCTCCAGTCTCTCCATTACCCTCTGCTTTCTGTCCCTTAGCAATTTTCATATCCATGTTGCCACTACCCCTTTAATCCCATGGGCTTCAGTTTTGCTAACCAGTCTATTATGTGGTACTTTATCAAATGTCTTTTGAAAGTCCATATACACATCAACCGCACTATCCTCATCAACCCTCTCCGTTATTTCATTGAAGAACTCAATTAAGTTAGTCAAACACGATTTACCTTTAACAAATCTGTGCCGGCTTTCATTTATTAACCCATATTTTTCCAAGTGCAATTAATTTTGTCCTTGATTGATGTCTCTAAAGGTTTCTCCTCCGCCGCAGGGTGACTGGCCTGTAATTGCCGGATTTATCCCCCTCCCCTTTTTTGAACAGGGGTGTATCATTTGCAATTCTCCAGTCCTCTGGCATCATCCCCATATCTAAGGAGGATTGGAAGATTGTGGCCAGAGCCTCTGCAATTTCCACCCTTACTTCCCTCAGTAACCTGGCATGCATCCTATCTGGACCAGGTGACTTTTCTACTTTGAGCGCTGCCAACCTTTTAAGTTTTTTTTTTGTTTGTTCATGGGATGTGGGCGTCGCTGGCAAGGCCAGCATTTATTGCCCATCCCTAAGTACCTCCTCTTTGTCTATTTTTATCCTATCCAATTTCTCTATTACCTCCTACTTTATTGGGACATTGGCAGCATCTTCTTCTTTAGTGAAGACAGGTGCAAAGTACTCATTTAGTACCTTAGCCATGCTCTCTGCCTCCACAAGAAGATCTCCTTTTTGGTCTCTAATCGGCCCCACCCTTCTTTTGACTACCCTTTTACTATTTATATGTTAATAAAAGACTTTTGGATTCGCTTTTATGTTACCTGCTAATCTATTCTCACACTCTTTCTTTGCTCCTCTTATTTCCCTTTTCAGTTCTTCTCTGTACTTTCTGTATTTAGTTTGGTACTCTACTGAATTAAGAACCTGACATTATCATGAGCCTTCCTTTTTCTGTTCATTTTAATCTCTATATCTTTAGTCATCTAGGGAGCTCTAGCTTTTGATGCTCTCATTAAAGCTCCAAATGTTATTTAAATAGACCCTTCACTGGATCTTGTAGTTTTCTTGTCATTTCCATGCCAGCAGCACTGTTTGCCCATTTAAAACAGGCGCTGCTCTGTGTGGATGACCTGGCCTGTGGGAGTAGCTTTCTTCGAGGTATCACTTTTTGAGTTTTGGTTGGCAAGTTATTCTGGGGCTGAAATTCTGCAATGGGCAGCAAGGCGGTGCTAGTGCATTTGCACTGATGCATTTTACACTGTTGGGACTTTTCCAGGTTTTCCATTGTCCTGCTTTGCAAGCTTAGAGGCCGGGTAGTGCGGGGAAAAGCACGACTTCCTGGGTAGAAGTGTGGGTGTGCAGGCATAGCTCCTTAAAGCTGCATCTGCACTTCCAGTTGGCTGCAATTTTTGAAAATGGACATTTTCTGCTGTGTATTTTGTTGAGATAAGACAGTAGTCTCCTGATGTCTGTGGAAAAGGCTGGCAATGATTTAAAATAAATTTGGAAGCTTTATAAAGGCTGAAACAATATTTTAGCCTCAAATACAGCCACTTACTTTTAAGCATGCAGAAATACATAGATATAACACGTAAACAGACCATTAAGCACACCTGTGTCGGTGTTTACCCTCCACATGAGCAAAAAGTCCTGGTTGTGTTTACCCATCCTATTCCCATATCGTTTCTTCCCCTTTTCCTTCCAGGAATGCACAGAAGTTGGAAATACATAGAAGTTATACCACCCTTTAAATTTGAGCTACTGGCCAGATCTTGCATATTCCCCATTAGGCTAACTAATAGTGCAATGCCAAAGTTGTATTTATGTTAATTAGTTAGATGAGTTGGTCCTGCAAAATTAGGCACTGTCATTGGGGCTGGCAAAATGAAGGCTATCATTTTTAATTGCATTGATTCCTGATCCAACAAAGAGTGGATTTTGGTGAAAACAAAAGGTGAAGAATTGTCAAATCAGATCCTGAAATGATCTGGATGATGGATGGATGGCTTTATCCCATTCCTACATTTTTTTCTTTGATACTATTGGATCTCTCTTAATACAGTTCAAGGTAAATCGGAAGATATATTATTTTTGAAGATGGGAGTCTCTGCAGAATGGTGTCAGCAGGAACCGACTCTCTTTATATAATTTTTTAGGATTGTTTTGCATCTAAAACGAAGTGTAATTCTTGGAAGTATGACGCCTAAAGTGTGACAGACTCAAAAATTACATATACAGAGGTAGATAGATGGCAGGTTAATTAATATTGTAATTTAAACAACTCAGCTTCCACATCTAAGCTCTAGCAACACAGTTCAAATAAGTCATAATACTGAGGAATACTGAAGAACCTAGGGAAGGTTACTATTATTACTACAACAACACAACTCTCATTTATACAGCGCCTTTAATGTAGTAAAACGTTGCAAGGCGCTTCACAAGAGCGTTGTCAAACACCGAGCCATATAAGGAGATATTAGGATAGGTGACCAAAAGCTTGGTCAAAGAGGTAGGTTTTAAGGAATGACTTAAAGGAGGAGAGAGAGGTAGAGAGGCGACGAGGTTTAGAGAGGGAATTCCAGAGCTTAGGGCCTATCTTGTGATAGGCCTGTGATAGGGACTGGGCAAAGCCCAATGCAACAGAGATATATCAAGTGCTTCTGCTTAAAGGGAGGTACTACTAAAGATTCGGGGTGGGGGGGGGGGGGCGGTGGGCCGGCACCCATACTGATTTTTAAAAATAAAAGAAACTAGTAAATATAACAAAATTAATGAAATACTAAATTATGGTTGGAGGAAATCAAACAAAAAATTCCATCTTGTGCCCATTAGTCACAGAAGGCATCCAGTAAATTGATGGACACAAACCGAAGCTGTAAAAATAGGCATTTATCTTATGTTCTTGACCTGTGGGTAGCAGACTTTTACAGGAACAGACCACATGTAGATCCTCTGATCTGCTCAGCCTCAGTTTGAGGTGACTTAAAATAAAAAAAAGGTAGGGGATAAAACACGCCAAAAGTTTAAAAGCAGCCCCTTCAAAAAATGGAAAAGAGGTTGCAGGCTTTGGCACGTGCCACACACACTTCTCGTCACAAAATAGAGCAATTGTGGGAGGAATTTATAGCAAACTATTAGAGCGTCAGGGCTGTGGAATATTCTCTACCCTAACAATTAACAACAACTTGCATTTATATAGCACCTTTTAATGTAGAAAATGTCCCAAGGTGCTTCATAGAGGAGACGTACTGAATGATGTGCCCCAGGGATCATTGTTGGGCCCCTACAATACTTAATGCACATAAACCACCTGGATTTAGAAACAAAATATATTTCTGTAAAATTTGGGAATTATACTAAGCCTTGAAAGGTAGTTAAGTGTGATGAGGTGGCCAAGAAACCATGTAAGGACCTGGTCAAAATTTGCAAGTGGGCAGAACAATGGCAAGGTATTACACATTGGAAAAAGGAATGGGAGACGCACTTATGTTGATGTTGAAGTAGCTATGGGAAAGATTAAAAGAGATCTGGGAGTGATGGTAGGCTCAACACTTCGAATGTCCAATATTAAGGAGCAGCAATCAATAAAAAACAAACAGAATGCTGAACTTTATTGCAGAATTAGTACAGTTTAAATCATTGTCCACACCATTAATTTGATTGAGTTTTTTGAAGGGGTAACCAAGAAGATAGATGAGGGCTGTGCAGTAGACGTGGTCTACATGGACTTCAGCAAAGCCTTTGACAAGGCACCGCAAGGTAGGTTGTTACATAAGGTTAAATCTCATGGGATCCAAGGTGAGGTAGCCAATTGGATACAAAATTGGCTTGACGACAGAAGACAGAGGGTGGTTGTAGAGGGTTGTTTTTCAAACTGGAGGCCTGTGTCCAGCGGTGTGCCTCAGGGATCGGTGCTGGGTCCACTGTTATTTGTTATTTATATTAATGATTTGGATGAGAATTTAGGAGGCATGGTTAGTAAGTTTGCAGATGACACCAAGATTGGTGGCATTGTGGACAGTGAAGAAGGTTATCTAGGATTGCAACGGGACCTTGATAAATTGGGCCAGTGGGCCGATGAATGGCAGATGGAGTTTAATTTAGATAAATGTGAGGTGATGCATTTTGGTAGATCGAATCGGGCCAGGACCTACTCCGTTAATGGTAGGGCGTTGGGGAGAGTTATAGAACAAAGAGATCTAGGAGTACAGGTTCATAGCTCCTTGAAAGTGGAGTCACAGGTGGATAGGGTGGTGAAGAAGGCATGCTTGGTTTCATTGGTCAGAACATTGAATACAGGAGTTGGGATGTCTTGTTGAAGTTGTACAGGACATTAGTAAGGCCACACTTGGAATACTGTGTACAGTTCTGGTCACCCTATTATAGAAAGGATATTATTAAACTAGAAAGAGTGCAGAAAAGATTTACTAGGATGCTACCGGGACTTGATGGTTTGACTTATAGGGAGAGGTTGGATAGACTGAGACTTTTTTCCCTGGAGCGTAGGAGGTTAAGGGGTGATCTTATAGAAGTCTATAAAATAATGAGGGGCATAGATAAGGTAGATAGTCAAAATCTTTTCCCAAAGGTAGGGGAGTCTATAACGAGGGGGCATAGATTTAAGGTGAGAGGGGAGAGATACAAAAGGGTCCAGAGGGGCAATTTTTTCACTCAAAGGGTGGTGAGTGTCTGGAACGAGCTGCCAGAGGCAGTAGTAGAGGCGGGTACAATTTTGTGTTTTAAAAAGCATTTGGACAGTTACATGGGTAAGATGGGTATAGAGGGATATGGGCCAAGTGCAGGCAATTGGGACTAGCTTAGTGGTATAAACTGGGCGACATGGACATGTTGGGCCAAAGGGCCTGTTTCCATGTTGTAACTTCTATGATTCTGTGATTCTATGAAACTGGCTCTGGTCAGGCCACACTTTTGAGTATTCTGTTCAGTATTGGTCGCCAAGGGAAACATCCTAGTACTGGAGGTGGTGCAGATCTTTTATGTCAGAAGACTGAGTTATGAGCATTGGCTAAAAAAGTATGACTTTTCAGCCTTGAAAGGAGGTGAGTGAGAGAAACAAGATAGTAAGCAGAATGGAAAAGGTAAATCCAAAGCACTATTTTAAGTTAAACTGTGATTGCAGAACAAAGGGAAAGAAAGAACTTGAATTTATGTGGCACCTTTTATGTCCTCCGGACATCCCAAAGCACTTTACAGTCAATGAGATGAATGACCTGTTAATCTGTTTTTGGTGGTGTTGGTTGAGGGCTAACTGATGGCCAGGAAGAGGCATAGGTAAACTGGTAAAAGGTGTGTTAAGGACAGATGTCAGAAAGCACTTCTTTGCACAAAGATTAATGAATAACTGGAATGGTCTTTCTGTTAGGATAGTGGAAGCAAAACTCTGGAATCATTCAAGAAACCATTAGATGCTATGATGGTGGAAATGTAGATTTAAATGGAAGAATGAGCTTGATGGGCCTAATGGCATCCCTCACCTGCATTTCTTTTTACCATCTTGTGAGCAAAGATGCACCTTTGCTGCCTTCCATCTTGGAAGAGTTTTGGACAAGTCGGAATTTATGGAGGAGAATGGAAGACCAGCAAAGAGGGCATTGGAATAGTCGAATCTGGAATTAACATAGTCGTGTATAAGGGTTTTAGCGGTGGAGCGGCTGAGGTAGGGATGGAGGTAGGTGGTGCTGGTGTCTTATTGATGGATAGTATGTGTGGTTTGAAGCACATCTAAAGATTGAACAGTACGCCAAGATTGTGTACGGTCCGGTTCAACCTGATAGATTGACTGGGGAGGGGGATGGAACCAGCAGCAAGGGAGCACGTTTTGTGGTGGGGACCAACCTTGGCTTTGGTCATCCATGTGTTAGCCTGTAGGAAGTTGTGACTTATCCGGGATTTGATGTCATTTAGGTGGACTAATTGTATAAAAGCAGCCAGGCGACGTGGTGGAGTAGCAAAGCTGTGTGTCATCAGCATTCATGTGGCAGGTAACCCGTACCTGCGGATGATACCACCAAAAGGCAGCATATAAACCAAGAGGAGGAGGGGGCTGAAGGTGGATCCTTGGGGTACTCCAGAGGTGACAGTGCAGGAATGGAAGAGTAACCATTGCTGGAGATGCTCTGGCTGCGTGTGGATATATAGGAATGGAACCATGCAAGGACAGTAGCACAGAGCTGGACACTGGAGTAGAGGCATTGGAGGAGGATGGTGTCATTAACCATATCAGAAATCATTGATCGGTCTAGGAGCACAAGGAGGGATAAAGCAGCATAATCAAAGTCACAGGATGTCATTCAAAATTTTGGCGAGAGGTGGAAGCCAAATTGAAGTGGCTCAAACTGATTTTTGGGAGGGATGGGGATCTCCCTGCATCACCACCAGGGCTTGAATGTTTCCCTTGTGTCTTATTGATAATATAGGAAATATTACTCAAGGTGTGGCTTGAGCAGAGCACTGTACTGATTAAACAGTATAGTTCAGCGCACTATTTGTTTTGTTGAATCTTGCCCTATAGTGACTGGATATGTTAAGTGCTGATTCTGCTAACACCCCCATAACTCTTTCTGGCTGCTCCCAAAAAAATAGACATGGTCTAGAACATTAAATTGAGAAAAGCTAGGCTTTAATTGTATTCTGCAAGTCTTTCTTTGAAAGTAAGAATGCAGAGAACTTGTCTGAGGTGCACTTTCCTTCTCTGATGTAAACAGTTGAAATGCACAATAGCGTGTTTAACAGTGCTTTAAAATTCAAACCCAACTACATAATAAAACAAATTGTTTTGTTACACAGGCTGAAAAAGTGCTAAATAATTTTTTTGCCAAGGAGGAGACAGGTAACTTATTTGATTTAAAAAGGGAACTGGAGGGTTATTACAGAGGTAAGTTGTAACATTTTTCACGTTACTACCAGCATGGTTGCTGAACAGCTGTGCAACTTTAAGGTAAATAAATCTCAGGTGCTGGATAAGATGCAGCGAGGATCCTTAAAGAAATAAGGGAGGAAATTGCAGGAGCTCCAGCACAAATCTTCCAGAAATCACTGAATACTGGAGAGGTGCCTGGGGACTGGAGAAAGGAAGATTTTATTTTCAATAAAGATTCCAAAAGTGACCTAGGAAACTACAGACCAGTGAATTTGACTCCCAATGTGGGTAAAGTTATGGAACTCTTAGCAAAGAAAAATCATAGAGCATATGGATGGAAATAAAATCATAAAATATAGCCAATATGGGTTCAAGAAGGAGAGGTCTTGTCAATCCAACTTACTGGTTTTCTTTGAAGGTGTGACAGAGGAGCTTGATAGGGGTAAGGCAGTTAATGTGGTGTACTAGGATTTCAGTAAGGCCTTTGATATAGTCCCTCTGAAAAGGTTAGTACTGAAAATAAAGTGGGAATCAGTGGAAATATTTTACAATGGGTAAGTGATTGGTTGCCTGATAGAACCCACAGATTGGTGGTACAGTGTTTGTCATCAGCCTGTGAGAATGTTACCAGTGAGATCCCACAGGGGTTTGGTTTGGGACCTCTTTTGTTTAATTTCTTCATTAAATAACCTGGAGCTAGGAGTCACAAGCACAGTGGCCAAATTTGCAGATGATACAAAACTAATGAAGGGATAGACTCCAGAGCTGAACAGGATAAGTTACAGGAGGATTTGAATATACTTGGGAATTGAGCAGGCAGGTGGCAGATGAAATTCAACGTAGAGAAATGCAAAGTGCTTCACATGGGGACAAAAATCCAGGAACAGACTATTACTTAAATGGAAAGAAAATAGTATGCATGGAAAATGAAAGTTCTGGTTGACAATAAATTGAAGCTATCACAACAATGCTCGATGGTACTGAGTAAAGCAAATCAGATGTTGGGATGTATTAAAAGGTAAATATTGAGTGGAAATAGTGAGGTAATCCTGTCACGTTACATATCATCGGTGCCACTGTACCTGGAGTCCTGTGTATAGTTCTGATCGCCTTGTACAAAAAGGATACTGCAGCTATTGAAAGGATACAGAAGAGAGCAACTAGAATGATTGAGGGGACAGAGGGATTGGATTATGAGGAGCAATTATGTAAGTTGGGCATGTTCTCACTGGAAAGAGAAGGTTGAGAGATGATATGATTTCTGTTTTTAAGATTCTAAAGGGATTAGATAATGTAGACCATGATGAGATGTTTCACCTTTTCCAGAACAGTAGAACCAGAGGACATGGCCTCTGCATGAAGGGGGTAAATTCAAAACCAATCAGTGGAAAACGTGAGCAAGTGTTAAATTTGTGAAACAGGTTCCCGACGGAGACGGTGGAAGCAGTTAGTATTGATTCATTCAGATGCAAATTAGATAGATTTATTTCAGAATATGAGTAATTTGAGACATGACATATGGTAAGTGTAGCATGCTTGGGAAGAACAGGTGAGTTTGGACCTATGGTTCCCAAAGCTTTCCAACATTGGGGTTTTCCTCGCCTTATGCCTGGGTCTGTTATAGACTAATTGATGGAGATTGATTGCTATGATTAGTCAACAACTACATTATCATTGTATCATGTGAGAGTGACTGCCCTTGACATCAAGGCAGCATTTGACCGAGTGTGGCACCAAGGAGCCCTCGTAAAATTGAAGTCAATGGGAATCAGGGGGAAAACTCTCCAGTGGCTGGAGTCATACCTAGCACAAAGGAAGATGGCAGTGGTTGTTGGAGGCCAAGCATCTCAGCCCCAGGGCATTGCTGCAGGAGTTCCTCAGGGCAGTGTCCTAGGCCCAACCATCTTCAGCTGCTTCATCAATGACCTTCCCTCCATCATAAGGTCAGAAATGGGGATGTTCGCTGATGACTGCACAGTGTTCAGTTCCATTCGCAACCCCTCAGATAATGAAGCAGTCCGAGCCCGCATGCAGCAAGACCTGGACAACATCCAGGCTTGGGCTGATAAGTGGCAAGTAACATTCGCGCCAGATAAGTGCCAGGCAATGACCAGCTCCAACAAGAGAGAGTCTAACCACCTCCCCTTGACATTCAACGGCATTACCATCGCCGAATCCCCCACCATCAACATCCTGGGGGTCACCATTGACCAGAAACTTAACTGGACCAGCCATATAAATACTGTGGCTACGAGAGCAGGTCAGAGGCTGGGTATTCTGCGGCGAGTGACTCACCTCCTGACTCCCCAAAGCCTTTCCACCATCTACAAGGCACAAGTCAGGAGTGTGATGGAATACTCTCCACTTGCCTGGATGAGTGCAGCTCCAACAACACTCAAGAAGCTCGACACCATCCAAGATAAAGCAGCCTGCTTGATTGGCACCCCATCCACCACCCTAAACATTCACTCCCTTCACCACCGGCGCACTGTGGCTGCAGTGTGCACCATCCACAGGATGCACTGCAGCAACTCGCCAAGGCTTCTTCGACAGCACCTCCCAAACCCGCGACCTCTACCACCTAGAAGGACAAGGGCAGCAGGCGCATGGGAACAACACCACCTGCACGTTCCCCTCCAAGTCACACACCATCCCGACTTGGAAATATATCGCCGTTCCTTCATTGTCGCTGGGTCAAAATCCTGGAACTCCCTTCCTAACAGCACTGTGGGAGAACCGTCACCACACGGACTGCAGCGGTTCAAGAAGGCGGCTCACCACCACCTTCTCAAGGGCAATTAGCGATGGGCAATAAATGCCGGCCTTGCCAGCGACGCCCACATCCCGTGAACGAATAAAAAAAAAATGTGACTACCAGGATGGTAGAAGGCGAACTAGATGGACCTTGGTCTTTTTTCATCTGGCAATTCCTATGTTCTTATGCTCTACCAGCAGTACTCAACTGTTTTGATATTTGGCTACAGTGGCCAGCTTCAAAATATTTAAGACTTCATTTATTTCTGAAGCTTTTGCTTCTGCACTATTTCTGTTTATATTTGCCACAGAATGAACAAATGGAAAATTGATTTTAAAAATATTTTTGTTTGAATTTTTGCGCTCTTCAAGGTGAGAGGATCTTAGTGCTGGGAAATGGACATGGGTACCCAGTGTCAGCCTCAAATATTTCCAGGTCAGGCAGAGTAAAACTCCATTTGCTCTGTCCTAACAATGTTCTAACTTTAAAAGAGCATCTCTTTCTTTACCAGTGATATTTCCATTTCCCAAACAGCAATCCAATGACCTTGCTTAGTGACACTGCCAAAGTAGAGGCAGTTATGTGCTATGGGCCCAATAGGAACTGGGTTGATGCTGCCCAAGATCAATTTACATAGGACCTGAGAATGAAAAGTCAGAGAAGGCATTTAACACATTAGTCAGAACTGGATTCAGATCCAGCTCCTAGAGCTGGAAAACCAGTGTCTCACCAGCTGTACAAATGCATCTCTTTAACTGTTGTAATGTTTTACAGTCGCAGCAGCTCATTAGCATCATCTTTACCTGAGCATTTGTGAAAATTAACCAACAATTAATCAACAAAGTAGTGTCTTTTGTGTTGTGTTTTTAATTTTGTTTTTTTTAAAATTCTGACCTAACACTAGATAATTGTTCTACATAATCTATTAAAATCAATTAGATTTTATGTTAGTTCAACATTTTCTGTGATTTTAAAATGTATTTTAGTTCTTGTAATTATAATTTAAAAAAAAAGATATGTCATATTAAAAAGAGAATGTTACATTTGCAATTTGTCCACAGACATGAGGGATTGGGTGGCCTTCCACTTGGTTATAAACTTCTATCAACCGTATGAAACATTAAGATAATTCATAAACTTGGTAGTTCTGCAGAATAAAAATTATAAATGTATAACAAACAGAGATAGTAGAACTTCTATTTTAAAGAGCATTCCTACACCATGTTTTCTGAGTGTGGCATTATTCTGCCTGAAAGGATCTCTTTTAATATACAGCCGCAGAATCAGTGAGTGAAGCACAACATTGTTGTCAAACTAGACTCTCAAATTAAGACGAGTGGAATTTGTCTGTTGCAGACCTCATTTCAACTGAAAATGCCACCAGTTGTTCATTTCTACTTCTAGGCTACAACAGTAAGTGAAAGGTCAGAGTACATGTCTCTGAGCATTACTGGAACATCTACCTGTTTGCCTTCTAAACCAACACAGTCATGTAATGTTAATTTTTAAAAAGTTGTGTGGTTAAATGGAACGACTGTCACAGGTGGAATGGGGGTTTACACTAATTCAAATACTATTTGCTCCATGCTGCTATGCCATAATGTCTAGAAATGGACTATAAATAGCTAAATTATTTTTCCCAGTACAGTACTTGAGAATTTTCTAATCTTTCATAATTTGCTTTATTACATTTACTTGAACCATAGCAGATTAGCTGCAAATTATATTCACCAGCAACCACTGAAAACCCAACACATTTTGTTTTGCTCATTTCTATTTGAGTATTTTCTGTTTGTAATGATCATGTATAGGAATGGAACAGTTTTCCATTTTACACAGTATTCTTGTTGTCAGGTATACTGTAGCAATTACCAAACTTCTACCGCTTTGCTCTTGACAATGCTTAAACTCCAGCTTCATAGAAGTCCCTCCAGATTGCTTGACAAAGTGCCTAAACGTTAACCTCAAGCAAGAACTCCGTCTGCATTACCCTATGATGTGCCTAATTCGCAACTTCAGAAATACCTCTACATTACCCTGATAATGTGCCTAATCCCAAACCTCACAACTCCTTCTGTATTATCCCGATGTCGCCAACCTCAGAATAGAGTTCCTACTGCTCCTGAACGCAGTGTCTGAACTTTAATGTTAGAAGTCTTCCTATTGGACTTAGTATAAGTTGTGCCAAATTTTAAAACTGTTTCAGCTGGGACTTTGATGCTAAATAAATTTAGTTCACTTACGACATAGGAACAGGAGTAGGCCATTCAGCCCCTTGTGCCTGCTCCGCCATTTGACGAAATCATGGCTGATCTGTGATCTAACTCCATATACCTGCCTTTGGCCCATATCCCTTAATACCTTTGGTTGCCAAAAAGCTATCTATCTCAGATTTAAATTTAGCAATTGAGCTAGTATCAATTGCTGTTTGCGGAAGAGAGTTCCAAACTTCTACCACCCTTTGTGTGTAGAAATGTTTTCTAATCTCGCTCCTGAAAGGTCTGGCTCTAATTTTTAGACTATGCCCCCTACTCCTAGAATCCCCAACCAGCGGAAATGGTTTCTCTCTATCCACCCTACCTGTTCCCCTTAATATCTTATAAACTTCGATCAGATCACCCCTTAACCTTCTAAACTCTAGAGAATACAACCCCAATTTGTGTAATCTCTCCTCGTAACTTAACCCTTGAAGTCCAGGTATCATTCTAGTAAACCTACGCTGCACTCCCTCCAAGGCCAATATGTCCTTCCGAAGGTGCGGTGCCCAGAACTGCTCACAGTACTCCAGGTGCGGTCTAACCAGGGTTTTGTATAGCTGCAGCATAACTTCTGCCCCCTTGTACTCCAGTCCTCTAGATATAAAGGCCAACATTCCATTAGCCTTATTGATTATTTTCTGCACCTGTTCATGACACTTCAATGATCTATGTACCTGAACCCCTAAGTCCCTTTGGACATCAACCCGACAGCCATCTTTCTAGGCAATCCCTTTTTCAAGTCCCAGAGGGGAAAAAATAATGTTTTAATCTAATATGTCATCGAGGCACTTCAGAAAAAAAATGAATATGCTTTTGCAATTACTGCTCCTTCTGTAAACCCAAAGAAACAAATTCCTAAGAATAGACAAAATGACCCATAAAATAACAAAAGACTTGCTTCAGAGCAATTCACTTAAGGCTCCATTAGCAAAAATATTAATGTAAACCAGTGTCCATGCAACATTTTTGATGGAATAGTGCTTAATTAAAACTATTTTGTATCTAAATTCTTAATATTATAAATAACAAATCACAAGGTTCAAATTGAAATCTCCATAATTAAAATTCTGCATTTTTTTTAAAACGGCACTTTTACTATTTCAGTTGAGCTCCTTTAGTGATCAAATGCATAATGCAGGGTACTGACAAGTATAGGGAGATTCTCTATATTCATTATATGGTGCGGTTTGATACTTTGATCAGCAGTTTGTTCTAAATGAACGTGAAACCCTGTACAATTATATAACTTGAATCTTTTCTTTTGCTTTTAATTTATTTTTTCCCCATTTTCCCTTTAGTGTATTCCATTTTTTCTCGAGTGAATTCTGATCGGAATGTTTATCCATCTTCTGGAGTCCTTTTTGTCCATGTTTTGGAGAGAGAGTACTTTGAAGGGGAATTTCCTCCCTACTCAGTGAAACTTGGTAAGTGCGCTCTGCTAATCCAGCTCAGTTACCTTGTGCTTACAGTAGATTTGTTTAAACACTGTTTCAACATTGTTTTTTGTTGGCTTGATAAAAATGTTGAAGTGGAACATACTGTTACAAATTAGCTGAGCAAGTACTTTGCCGAAGAACATGTCCAGTGGGGGCACAGAAGCAGTTTTTAGCTGCGCAAATAGAGTATCAAGGTTTTGCAGATGCTAACCTTGGGGCAGGAATCTACATTTTTTGTGACTGCTAAATTTTGTTTGCATTGTATGTTGCTGTACAAATTATTTTTAGACTTGTTTTTTTTGTTTTCTGTAATATGCTAAAATTCACAGCTTCACAGCTCATTGAGATGGGCTGAGTTGAGACCGATTAAAATTATGCACTTAGTTGGTTTGCAAGAGCCCTTTGCAAATGTGCTGCATAATGTGTGGGATTAAATTGCAAGGGCTTTGGCTATAAACTTCTTAAATGATAAAAATGGTCTACGAATGTTGGATTAAGGGTGTCAATTTCAGGAAAGTAAATGCGGGAGCCTGTTCTCAGCATTTCCATTGACACAGCATTTCACAGTTCACAGTGGGGCTCAGTGGGTTTGGCATCCAAAGATAGAAAGAAAATGAGAGAGTGACACACACAGGTTGTTCTTCCTAGAAAGGAATTGTAAAAATAGGTAATGTAAAAATCAGGGAAATGTGCAGGCCCAAAAATATCTAATCCTGTGTTAAGATTTTATAATGCCTGTATGACACTTAGTAATGCCTGATTAACACCTATGTACCACTTATTTATTATTACTTTTAATGATGATGTAACAGGTGACGCCATAACAGATAATGCATGCTTATCTATACTTCTCCAACCACCATTAGGTGGTGGCTGCTACTGTTATCAGTACAAACTCTGAGCTGGTCTCAGTATGCTTCCTTACTGCGAGTTCCAAGTTGAAGGTATTTTCCATTCTTGCCTTGATTTATAATTAATTGGATGTTGCTATTTTATATTTTAGGTTAATGTTGTATCTATCGAAAAATTAATTTTCCCCACTGCTGTGATAAAATAAATAAATTAATGACCGTGCCTCCAATGCAACTGCTGGCTGCTACTCCACATTTAAAAATAATTAATCTATAAAAATCCACTTTTTTTTCCTGGCCAATGGGTCATGAAATAGTAACCATATGAATTTTGAGTTCCTATATAAGCAGAGGGATGTTATGTTATACTCCTTTATTCATTTCAAATGATCATATTTAGGGTAGCTCAGTGATGTGGAGCTGGGCTAGAAGTAGGTTGAAGTTCTGGTACGCCCAGTTCTGGATTTGTGCCTAGTTGAGGAAAGAACTGAACAAAGGTTGTGGCATCTTCCAGCAGGAGGGAGGGCAGATCAGAGTGCAGATTCATGCCGGAGCATCGCTGGTGCTTTCAAGTAGCTGATGGGGACATTGGCAGCAAGGGAGCGTGTTATATACTCTGTTGATAATTCAGATCCCATAGATTATCAGGCTAACTCTGATGTTAGAATTATAGTCAATAAAAACCTACTGGGCTGCTCAGTGCAGTACTAAACCACACAGGCCAGGAAGATCCCAAGCTCGGTCTGCAGCGTGTGTTGAGTTTGCTGATCTCAACTGGGGCAGCAATTGGGGTGCGGTAGTTGCCTCTGTATCTTGAGTAAGGGAAGGGGAAAAATCAGCAATAGTGCCTGCTAGAAAATGTGTGAGTGTGGATGTTGAGTGAGGACAGGATGGGTTTGGCTAATAAATAAAAATAAAAACAGAAAATGCAGGAAATACTCAAAGTCAGGCAGTATCTGTGGAGAAAGACACAGACTTAACATTTCAGGTCGATGACCCTTTGTCAGAACTGGAAGAAATTGAAGATTATACAGTTTTTAAGCAATTACAGAGCCAGGGAAAGGTGGGGGTGGGGGGAGAGGAAGGGGAGGAGAAGAAAGAACAAAAGGGAAGGTCTGTGATAGGGTGGAGGGCAGGAGTGATTAAATGACAAAAGGGATGATGGTGCAAGGCAAGGAGGATGATAACGGGACAAGTAAAGAAACAAAGGATGGGTCCAGAGGAGCTGTAAATAGCAATATCAGAACCATCACCAGCACCTACTGTCTGAAAAAATGGGAGCAGTGGTTATGATCTGAAGTTATTGAAGTCATTGTTGAGTCCAGAAGGTTGTAAAGTGCCTAATTGAAAGATGAAATGAGCTTCATTGGAACAGTGTTAGAGGCAGAGGACAGAGAGGTCAGAATGGGAGTGGGATGGAGAATTAAAATGGCAGGCGACCGACAGGTCAGGGTCACGCCTGTGGACTGAGTGGAGGTGTTCAGCACAGCGATCACCCAATCTGCGTTTGGTCTCCCTAATGTAGAGGAGACCACATTGTGAGCAATGAATACAGTATACTAAATTGAAAGAAGTACAAGTAAATCTCTGTTTCACCTGGAAGGAATGTTTGAGGCCCTGGATGGTGAGAAGAGAGGAGGTAAAAGGGCAGATGTTGCATTTCCTATGCTCAAACGGGAAGGTGCCGTGGGGAGGAGAGTGGTGTTAGGGGTGATGGAAGAGTGGATTAGGTGATTTAGACAAGTTGAATGAGTGGGCAAATACATGGCAGATGTATTATAACGTGGATAAATTTCAAGCTATCCACTTCAGAAGGAAAAACAGAAAGGCAGAGTATTATTTAAATGGTAATAGATTGGGAAATATTGATATACAATGGGACCTGGGCGTCCTTATACACGAGTCACTGAAAGCAAAAATGCAGGTGCAGTAAGCAGGAAGGCAAATGGCATGTTGGCCTTCATTGCAAGAGGATTTGAGTACAGGAGCAAGGATGTCTTACTGCAGTTACACAGGGCCTTGGTGAGACCACACTTGGAGTATTGTGTGCAGTTTTGGTCTCCTTACCTAAGAAAGGATATACCTGCCATAGAGGGAGTGCGAAGGTTCCTGGGATGGCAGGACTATCGTGTGAGCAGAGATTGGGTCGACTAGGCCTGTATTCACTAGAGTTTAGAAGAATGAGAGGGGATCACATGGAAACATATAAAATTCTGACAGGGCTAGACAGACTGGATGCAGGGAGGACGTTTCCCCTGGCTGAGGGGTCCAGGACGAGGGGTCACAGTCTCGGGATACGGGGTAGGACATTTAGGACTGAGATGAGGAGAAATTTCTTCACTCAGAGGGTGGTGAATCTGCGGAATTCTCTATCACAGAAGTCATTGGAGGCCAAGTCACTGAATATATTTAAGAAGGAACTAGATAGATTTCTAGACGCAAAAGGCATCAAGGGGTATGGAGAGAGCATGGGAATATGGTATTGAGATAGAAGATCAGCCATGATCATATTGAATGGCGGAGCAGGCTCGAAGGTCCGAATGGCCTACTCCTGCTCCTATTTTCTATGTTTCTGTGTTGACTAGGGTTTTGCGGAGGGAACAGTCTCTTTGGAATACTGAAAGGGGAGGGGAGGGGCAGATGTGTTTGGTGGTGGCATAGTGCTTGAGGTGGCGGAAATGATATGTTGAATATGGAGGCTGGTGGGGTAGAAAGTGAGGACAAGGGGGATCCTATCATGGTACTGGAAGAGAGGGGAAGGGGTGAGGGCAAAAGTGTGGGAAATAGGACGGACATGGTCAAGGGCTTGTCAATTACAGTGGAGGGAAATCTCGGTTGAGGAAAAAGGAAGACATATCGGAAGCACTGATATAGAAGGTGGCATCATCAGAACAGATAAGACGGGGATGGGGAAACTGGGAGAAGGGAATAGAGTCCTTACAGGAGGTGGGGTGGGAGGAAGTGTAACCAAGGTAGCTGTGGGAGTCGGTGGGCTTATAACAGATATTGGTAGACAGCCTCTCCCTAGAAATGGAGATAAAAAATTTGAGGAAGGGAAGGGAAGAGTCAGAGATGGACCATGTGAAGGCGAGGGAAGGGTGGAAATTGGAAGCAAAGTTGATGAAATTTTTCGGTTCGTGGCAGGAAACGGCACCGATACAGTCCTCAATGTACTGGAAAAAGAGGTGAGGGAGGGGACCTGAGTAGGACTGGAAGAAGGAATATTCCACGTGTCCCACAAAAAGGCAGGCATAGCTGGGACCCATATGGGTTCTCATAGCGATGCCTTTTATTTGGAGGAAGTGAGTGAACAACTTCTCCTTTGACTCAATGTTCAGCCAGGCGGAGGAGGATGCTGGTGGATGAGGACTGGTTGGGCCTTCGTTCAAGGAAGAAGCGGAGGGCCTGCGGGCTGACCTGATGGGAGATGGAGGTGTAGAGGGACTGGACATCCATGGTGAAAAGGAGATGGTTAGGGCCGGGAAACTGGAAATTGTTAAAGTGACGGAGGGTGTCGGAAGAGTCACAAATGTAGGTTGGAAGAGACTGGACAAGGGAAGAAAAAATAGAGTTGAGATAGGAAGAAATAAATTCCGTGGGGCAAGAACAGGCTGAAACAATGGGCCCGATTTTAGCACCCGCTCTCGGGTGCGTTCTCGGCGGGGGGCCTCGAAAATCGGCAAAAGGACGATCCCGCCTCGATCCCGCCCACTTCCGGGTTCCGCGCCGGCGTGCGCGCGCAGACCCCGCAGGCACTTAAAGCCAGCGGAGTTCCACTTGAGAGTATTTATGTAGCTATTTCAGGTCATTAACTGACCTGATTGAGCTGTTTTTTTACCAAGTGTGGGATTTTACATTGAACTGAGACTGTTTCCCATACTGGGGGAAACACTCTCACTCCCAACGGACGTGTTGCAGCCAGCAGCCTGTGGCAGCTGCCAAGGTGCATTCCACAGGTGGGGGGGGGAGAGCCTTCACCAACGCAGGAGGACACTCCGTAACATTGGGCAACGCTTGCCCTCCACCACCCTCCTCCAAGCAAGAAGATTCACCGGCGTGGAACCGCAACCCCTGTGCGAGGACACACTTTTCTACCGTGCACAACCCCTCAGACCTACACCTGCCAGATGGGTACTGCATTGACATCCTCGGAGGATGAACAGCATCACCAGCCTCAGCAGCCTCGCAGTCCATGCCGTCCGCCTCAGAGACGTGGATCCCCACAACACGGTGCTGTGGCACATCCACCTGCACAGCAGGATGGAGGGCAACCGCAGAGAGAGATGGGTCGCAGGAGGCACTACCCTCCGCAAAGGGTCTACTGACCGAGGCTCAGCTTCATGGACCTCTGAGCAGCAGTGCATACGTAGGCTCAGAGTCACTCGCCAGGTAGTCGCCGACATCTGCAGCCTCCTTAATGACGAGCTGCTCCCGGATGGACTAAGCAGCATCTTCTTTCCCGTCGCCGTCAAAGTCACCACTGCCCTCAACTTCTTTGCCTCCGGATCCTTCCAGGGTGCCACGGGGAACATCACCGGGGTCTCTCAGTCGTCTGCACACAAGTGCATAAGGCAGGTCACTGATGGGTTGTTCCGCAGGGCCTCGAACTACATCAACTTCGCCATGGATGAGCGCAGCCAGACGGAGAGGGCGGTTGGATTCCATGATGTGGCTGGCTTCCCACGGGTGCAGGGTGTAATCGATTGCACCCACATAGCAATACGGGCACCTCCACATGAGCCAGGGCTGTTCATCAACAGGAAGGGGTATCACTCCATGAACGCCCAGCTCATTTGTGACCACCGCCAGAGATTCCTACACGTGTGCGCCAGATACCCTGGCAGCTGCCACGATGCCTTCATCCTCAGGGAGTCCACCGCCCCGCCCCTATTCCACGCACCCAACACTGGCAACGGCTGGCTCCTCGGCGACAAGGGATATCCCCTGCACACGTGGCTTATGACACCTCTGAGGAACCCCATTACCGAGCCGCAGCGTCGATATAATGACAGCCACATTGCTACCAGGTCTACAATTGAGCAGGCTATAGGGCTGCTCAAGATGCGCTTCAGGTGCCTTGATCGTTCCAGGGGAGCGCTCCAATACACGCCACTCAGAGTGGGACGAATTATAGTTGTCTGCTGTGCCCTGCACAACATGGCACAACAGAGAGGGGTGCCGCTGGAGGAGGCCCCATGCACATCCGCCACCCATATTGAGGACGACGACGATGAGGAGGAGGAAGAGGAGGAGTACGAGCGAGAGGAGGAGGAACGACCCATGGGCCGAACACCGGCTCACCTGTGTGCTCGTCAGGCCAGGGAGGCACTCATATGCCAACGGTTCTCCTTACATCACACTGTGTGAGGCGTTCACATATCATAACGTGCACAGACGATGGTCCATACAGGCTCCCTCCACGGAAGAGTGGTGCCTGTACACCTGCACCCACTGTATTATGCCCGGGTGTTCGTCGTCATGATGAGGCGCACGGAAGGGACCTATTGCACAAGCCGCAGAATAATGGACAAGAGGTGGCAGCATTGGTGAGAAAAATTGAGTTTATTGTGTGGTGCCAATCAAGGACTAGAAATAAAAAGATAACAAATCGTCAAACACCCTGGTGCAATCCCTGTGTGTTCACAGAACCTTGGGTTTTCTTTTTCTGGAACCCCTACGTGGTGCTACCCCTGTGGCTCCAGCAGAGGTGGTGGCAGGTTGCTCCTGTTCGTGCCCTGACCGGGTAGATGCTTTGGGCCGACGCCCCCTGGGTTTCGGTGCCCGTGAGGGCACCTCCACAGACTGCTCCTCCTGCACCTGTGCAGGGGCAGACTCGGCCACCTGGAGAGGAGGGACTATTGCGGGCACTGGTTGAGAGGGGGGCAACGGGTGAGATGTGGGGGCACCTTGAGTAGCGTCCACACTTCCATGTCCCCGTTCACCATCTTCCCTCTCATGGCCTAGGCCCACATCACCCCTTCCATCCTGCCGGATGGCAGTTTGGATGACGTGTGTGAGACCTTGCAAGGCCACCTCCAATGTATCTGTCAACCTGTTTATGGCGGCAGAATGTTGCTCACCCTGAATCCGAACAGCCGTTGTGAGGGCCTGGATGGACTCATTGTTGAGCTGTGTGTGACGCTCGAGGGAGGCTAGCCTGTCCTCCACCGCAGACATTCCCGCACCTACCCTCGACACTATCTCAGAGATGCCTTCACGTCCCTGCGACACTATCTCGGCGATACCCTCCTGCACCTGTGCCACCATTCCCCTCATGCAGGAGTTCGACTCCTCCATCCTCCGTGCGATTGTGGAGAGTGCGCGTGGCACCTCTCCCAGTACCTTGGCAATGTGCTGGTGCCCCTTGACGACTCTCCTTTTGACTGGTGGCCCCCTGGGTTCAGCATCTGGGTCCGGCTGAGCAGAGCCTGGAGAAGAGTGCTCACACCGACGCGGACCCTCCGCGGCTGACCCTGCCACCAGGGTCTGCTCATGCTCACGTGTGCGCGGTGACTCACCATGTGCAATCCCAACTAACTGAGGGGGGGGACCCACCGAGGTGTGTGTATCTGCGCTGGTGCATGCTTGGCTCATGTGTGACGATGCACCCTCAGAGACCGGCATGTCCTCTGAGGAATCGCCCTCAACGGATACGGCGCTCGCAGACGGCCCTGCAAGAGAACAGAGGGCAATATCCGGCATGTGACCAAATGTGGCGGTGCGGCATATGCCATGTGATGCTAAGATCATTCGCGATCATGAGTGCTGAGAGTCAGCTTTCCCTTACCGGCCGTTTCGCCAGACCCAGCCTCGCCATCCGCCACGGACAGGCAATGTAGCGTGTGGCTGATCTCCAACGCCTCCACCTCAGCGTCTGTCACAGCCACCTCGTGTGGCGGGCCCCCTCCGGTGCAGGCCCTTTCCCGGGCGTTCTTGCAACTCTTCTCCTGTGAGGGCAAAACACAAAAACGTTATTGAGTGATGATTGCATTGTGAGACGCTTCAAGCATTGGTGTGAGTGGGTTGAGCGTGTGGCAGATGGATGGGAGGATGCGTGTGCCACATGGCCATCCCATTGTATGGGCATTGGGGTGTGTGGTAGTGGTCGAGTGGGGACAGGGACGGTGGGTACGTGCAGGCACTGTGAGGATGATAGTTGGGTGGCTGTGAGGATTGGTGCGGGAGCGCTGTGCTGTCAGTGGAGATGGGGTTGTGAGGTGTTTGAGGTGATGTGGAAGACGGAGTGAGGCAGAGTGCGTTAGTGTACTCACTTTCCTGGACCTGGTGAGGTCATTGAATCTCTTCCGACACTGCATCCAAGTTCGGGTGGTGTTGCCCCTGCTGGTGACCTCCGACGCCACCTCCTCCCGTGCCTTCTTGGTGGCGGAGCCAGGGCACCTCCTTCCATCCGTGGGGAACAGCGTCTCCCTCCTCATCCGGACCCCGTCCAGCAGCACCTGGAGGGCGTGGTCCGTAAATCGGGGAGCAGCCTTACCCCTGCCTTCCTCCATGTTGCCTGGACTCTTGGTTGTGGCTGGAGGGGCTTTGGTGGACTGCCCCTTTAAATGGAGCTCCACCATCGCTCAGACATCACTGCCCATGCGCAGCCCGCCGGCGCGCAGCTGCGAAGCGGAGAACCCGTAACTGCCGGCTAATTGCCTCAATTATCCAGCGATTGCGCGCGCAACGCACTCAATTCGGACGGCGCGTTTTTCACGCGCCCGAATGACCACCCGCTGAGAACCCGCACCCCTGGTATAATCGGGCCCAATGGGTCTCCCGACGCAGTCCTGTTTGTAGATCTTGGGAAGGAGGTAGAAATGGGCTACAAGTGGTTAAAATACCTCCACTATTGAATAGCCTGCTAGAACTCATTTTCAAGGTTCACACATTTGGATGAGCATGAATCAGCACTTTCAAGAGAAGAGAAGAAAAGAAATCAACAGACAATGAAAAATAACACAAACACTAATAGTTTAGGTTTTTTTGGTGGTTATTCTGTTTTTTTAAGTTAAATGAAGACTTTTTAAAATTGCTAATTTCTCCCCTTCTCTCTTCTAGGCATTGACTTCTTGCTGGTGTGTGGTCCCATGGGTGCCTGATGCCCCCTAGTACCTCACCAAAGTGTCCATTCTTGTGTGAACCTTGACAGTGCATGTTGCCACACTATTTGACTGTAGGGACATCACATGCAACACTAACCCTGTTTTTACCCAATGCACATTTCCAGCAGAAGTCACTGGAAAGCCATCAGGAGCAGGGACCCTGACTAATTTTCCTTCCTTCCTCCTGGGACCGAGGCCATTTGTAGTTTCCTTACCACCATCTTGGCTAAGATCAGCTAACTTGGCACAGACCAAACCTGGGGCTTTCCTGATCTATGTGACTCAGTTACACGCTGAATCATCAGGGGAGCTCACTTACAGTGTGATTATCCACACTAGTCGACTGATTATAATTACACATTACACCAATAATCATCTTCTTTGGTGAACCTAAATGGAACATTCACTTAATTCACAAAACAGTATGGGATTCAAAATAATTAAAAAGAAATCTGCATTTGTTTTAAAATATTTTTCTAACATGTTGCAAATTTTGGTTTAGCTGATGCCAGGAATGACCCCATTACATTTAAGACAAATCTAAAAGGATACCCAGACAGACCTGGCTGGCTGCGGTATATTCAAAGAACTCCATACAGTGACGGAGTGCTATATGGATCACCAACCATCGAGAATGCTGGCAAGACAACGATAATTGAGGTACAATAGTAACCTTATTACTAATGTATTATTGTACTAGATTTTTATAGACTGTGGACAAAATACAGAATAATTTCTGACAAAGTATGAACCGTTTATTCTCCTTTCAGTCACTGCTGCTTTAACTTAGCAAATGCACATATACAACCTTCTACTTATATGCAATCTTGTAATCTATAAATATTTTTGAACCTTTTTTGAAAATTAACAGTTATAATATCCCCGTGTTCAAGTTTAAGGAAAATATAAAATCGTACTGAAATGTTTTCTGTGGCTAGGAATTCTTTGGGGTAGCTCCCATTCCATCGCTGTAACTTTGTGCATAAACGGGGTTTCTGCCGCACTTCCGACGAAATTATGGTAGCAGAAGCAGCACCCAGGAAATTCCCGGCCTATACAATAAATTTAGAATAGAAATGGGGATAAAATGTTCCCCTAAAAAGCACTTTTATTGTGTCTCTCGACGCTTTACATACTTTGAAGTGATGTGGAGGCAAGTATGGCAACCACTTTGTACATAGTAAGATCCCATAAACAGCAATGATCACTTCATTTTGATATTGGTTAAGGGATAAATGCTAGCAAAGATAACTCCCTGCTCTTTCAATAGCGCCATGGGATCTTTTACATCCACCGAAAGCAAGTATGCAGGACCTTAGTTTTATGGCTCATCCGAAGGATATTTCACAGCTTATCCAAAGGGTGACAACTACAACAATGCTCTCAGTGCTACACTGCAGTGACAGCCTAGAGTATGTGTTGCAAATCAGAGTGTAGGCTTGATCCACAGTCTTATGATTGAGGCGAGCATGCTGCCAACTTAACGACACAGGAATAAATTTGTTATTCCACCTTCTAAGACTCTGATCACAGCTAAGAATAATCACTAGAAGCTGTGCTCATTTCTCCGAAACTCTCGCTTACCCGCATACAGAGTCACCTGAGCTAATTACTCATTCTCTTGTTTTTGCTCTTCACTTGCTGTCTTGAATTATACACTTAAATGAGCTCCAGACCTCACCCTTTTCTGCTCTATTTTTCTTTTGACTTTTTGCTTATTCCTTTGTATTTCTTTTGCCATTTCCTCAGTCTAGTTCTGTTCAGGCTGTACTGTTGCTCTTCTCTCTGCTGCCTTCTCCTCTAAAGCCACATTTTTATTTACCATATCATTTTTTCTGTTTCTTTTAAGCCTCTATACAGTTTCACTGCCAGACTCAAACTTCTTCCACTGAGTTCAATTTGGCAATCATGCTATGCATGGAGGCAGGAGTTCATATGTTTTGAGGCAGTACTATGAATGTTAATGTGAAAATACACATAAAATATTATTGTTTGTGTGGTATAAGCAAAGGATGCAATGGCAATGTGTCATACAAAGTTTATTTTCCACTAAGGCCTTCTTAATCTTAATCAAAGGGGAAGACGAGAGGAAAACACACACAGGAAAATAAATAACCTGTAAAACGCCTAAATGGAAAACAGGAGATGGTTAAATGGCAGAAGTGATAAAAGCATTAGATGATAGGCATAATAAGAGAAATCAAAGAAATAAAAGACATAGTGTGTGAATAGCTAAAAGGATGAAGGACAGGCAGACGAGAGGGAAGCATGAAAACTGGCAAAGCATAGCAAGCAGGTTCCATTAGCCAGGAACTTGGTAGAAGAAAAAAGCAGGTCGACATCAAGGGTGTAGACCACCCCATCCCATGGTGTTCTGACGGGGTGCCCCGACCCTAAGCATCAGCCATTCCAGAAATGGTGGCATACCCATTCCACATTGACAGCACTTCCTGCCAGAGAGAAAATGGGAGCTATGGTTAAGGTCAGAAATGATTAAAGTTAGTATTAAGGTCAGAGGGCTGCAAAGTGCCTAACCGAAAGATGAGATGCTGTTCCCTCGAGCTTGCATAGCGCTTTATTGGAATAGTTTAGCAGGCCAAAGGCAGAGAGGTCAGAGTAGGAGTGGGACGGGGAATTGAAGGGCAGACAGCAGGGTATTCGGGATCGCACTTGCGGACACAACAGGTATTTAGCAAAGCAGATATCTAACTTGTATTTGGTCTCCGCTGTCTCATCTGGAAGGAGTGTTTAGTACCTTGAATAGTGGTGTGGGAGGAGATAAATGGGCAGGTTTTGCATCTCTTGCGCTTGCATTGGAAAATGCCAGGGGGAGGAGATCAAGTGATGGGGTGATGGAAGAGATAACCAGAGTGTCACATAAGAGCATAAGAAATAGGAGCAGGAGTAGGCCATATGGCCCCTTGAGCCTGCTCCGCCATTCAATAAGATCATGGCTGATCTTCTACCTCAACTCCACTTTCCCACCCTCTCCCTATATCCCTTGATTCCCATAGTGTCCAAATATTCATCAATCTCAGTCTTGAATATATTCAATGACTGAGCATCCTCAGCCCTCTGGGGTAGAGAATTCCAAAGATTCACAACCCTCTGAGTGAAGAAATTTTTCTTCATCTCAGTCCTAAGTGGCCAACCCCTTATCCTGAGACTATGCCTCCTAGTTCTAGACTCTCCAGCCAGGGGAAACAACCTCTCAGCATCTACCTTGTCAAGCCCTCTAAGAATTTTATACGTTTCAATGAAATCACCTCTCATTCTTCTAAATTCCAGAGAGTATAGGCCCATTCCACTCAATCTCTCCTCATAGGTCAACCTCTCATCCCAGGAATCAATCTAGTAAACCTTCACTGCAGTGCCTTTAAGGCAAGTCATGGAGGAAATGGTCCGTTTAGAAAGCTGAGAGAGGAGGGGAGGGAAAGATGTGTTTGATGGTAAGATCATGCTGGAGGTGGCAGAAATGATGGAAGATGATCTGTCAAATGCAGAAGCTGGTGGGATGGAACAAGAAGGACCCATTCGTGGTTCTCTGTGGGGGGAGGACAGATGTATGGGAAATGGAACAGCCGGTCTCGGTCAGAAGGTTGAGGGTGCTATTTGCTCTGGTGGAGGCGAATCCTCGGCTGAGGAAAAAGGAGAACATTTCAGAAACTGTGGTGTGAAAGGTGCCATCATCAGAGCAGGTGCAACAGAGACGGAAAAACTGGGAGAAAGGAATGGAGTGCTTACAGGAAGCGGAGTAGGAAGAAGTATAATCCTGTTGTGGGAGTTGGTGGGCTTATAATAGATGTTAGTGGAAAGTAGAT
The DNA here is from genome assembly GCF_035084215.1 of Heptranchias perlo. Classification (NCBI taxonomy): domain Eukaryota; kingdom Metazoa; phylum Chordata; class Chondrichthyes; order Hexanchiformes; family Hexanchidae; genus Heptranchias; species Heptranchias perlo. The sequence continues at coordinate 93,916,167 of NC_090326.1, forward strand.
TCCCAGAGATAGAGAAGTTTAGAAAGGCAAAGGAAGAGTCCGAGATAGGCCACGTTATAGGTAAGGGAAGGATGGAAATTTGAAGCAAACTTAATGAAATTCTTTAGATTAGACGTGATCAGGAAGCAGCACTGACATAGTCATTAATATAATGGAAAAAGAGGCTAAGGGGAGGCCTGACTAGGACTGGAACAAAGAGTGTTCAACATATCCTACAAAAAGACAGGCATTGTTAGAAACCATGCAGGTTCCCATAGTGACACCTTTTTATTTAGAGGAAATGAGTGGAGTTTAAGGAAAAGTTGTTCAATGTGAGAATATGTTGATCCAGGCGGAGAATGGTGGAAGTGGGGACTGGTTAGGCCACTGTTGGTGGAAAAAGTGTAAGGCTGCAGACCGTCCTGGTGAGGGATGTAGGTGTACATCTATAGTGAAAAGGAGATGCGGCAAAAAAAATTGGAATCTGTTAAACCTGCAGACAGCACCAGAACAGTCGCGGTGTATGTGGGCAGGGACTGGACGGGAGGGGGAAGGATAGAGTTGAGATAAGAGGCAATAAGTTCAATAAGTCAGGCTGAAACAATTGGTCTAATTATACTCAGGCCCTCTCCATGATCTCTTATTCCACAACATTAATGACTGTCAGTGTTGCTTCCTGTTCTTGCCCTGACCGAGAGAATTTCATTACTTTTGCTTCAAATTATCACCCCTTCCTTAACTGTACATCATCCATCTCTGACTCTTCCCTTAAAATTCTGCAACTTAATTAACTATTTATTTGCAGTAGCTGTGCAGAAAATTAAAATATAATGTAATATTTACACACCAATGGTTTATGACGAGTTTTTTCTCAGTTCTTTGGGATGAGGGATTTCATAATATTGCTTAAAAGGCATCATAACAGCGTAGTTGCATCAGTTGTAAACTACATGTTCCAAGTACAGCTGTGGTTCCTGTTCAAATATCCACTTGTTTAAAGTAATATAATCCCTTTAATTCCACCCACAGAAATCATCTTGTTGGAAAGCATGCATATATACCTTAAAACTGCAAAGACTATTCAGTATTCGTGAGCTTATCAAATCCACAGAAAAAGAGACAAAATACCTAGTTTGCAGTTGAAGAAAGTACTTCCCTAGAACTTGCACCGTTCAGAATGACGACTTGCTTAAATCATACATAGAAACAGAAACCCCTTGCTCGACCTAGTGTTTCCCTGTCCATGATTGGCATTACACTTTCCCACCACAAGGAGAAGCTATACCTAGTAAAATGATCAGTTAACTGGTAGTGAACATACAGCATAATATTTGAACATGACTTCTCACAATTCTTACCTCTCCTTTGATTACACAACAAAAAACATGATATAGATGCCCATTATATTTTCATTATAATTAAATTTTTAATTATTTTGTTTCACTGCTCCGAAAACATTGATTTAATTTCCATTTATGATATACAGCACAGCAGCATACATACAATTTGCACAGTAATAGTGTAGGATCTTACATATTGTCAATGAGACATGTTGACTCTTAATTGGTATATGTTTACCATTGTTAAGTGTTTGTTGATTTGCATTTTGCTGTTTGTACTTTTCTTTTGTCAGATCACTGCTTATAATAGACGAACATATGAAACAGCAAGACATACTTTGGTTGTCAACATCATGGCTTCAGTTGGTGAGAAGCTATATGTTTTACATTTTTACTGTTTTACATAATGACTGTAATGTCTTTGAGATAAAAACAAAAAATGCTGGAAATACGCAGCTTGCATCAGTATCTGTAAAGACAAAAGACAGGTTAACTTTTTGGGTGGGGAGCTTTCATCCCCCATCACCGCCCCATCAGCCTACTCTCAATCATCAGCAAAGTGATGGAAGGTGTCGTCGACACTGCTATCAAGCGGCACTTACTCACCAATTACCTGCTCACCGATGCTCAGTTTGGGTTTTGCCAGGACCACTCGGCTCCAGACCTCATTACACTCTTGGTCCAAACATGGACAAAAGAGCTGAATTCCAGAGGTGAGGTGAGAGTGACTGCCCTTGGCATCAAGGCAGCATTTGATGAGTGTGGCACCAAGGAGCCATAGTAAAACTGAAGTCGGGGGAAAACTCTCCAGTGGCTGGAGTCGTACCTAGCACAAAGGAAGATGGTAGTGGTTGTTGAAGGCCAATCATCTCAGCCCCAGGACATTGCTGCAGGAGTTCCTCAGGGCAGTATCCTAGGCCCAACCATCTTCAGCTGCTTCATCAATGATCATCTCACCATCATAAGGTCAGAAATGGGGATGTTCACTGACGATTGCACAGTGTTCAGTTCCATTCGCAACCCCTCAGATAATGAAGCAGTCTGTGCCCGCATGCAGCAAGACCTGGACAACATCCGGTCTTGGGATGATAAGTGGCAAGTAACATTCGCACCAGACAAGTGCCAGGCAATGACCATCTCCAACAAGAGAGAGTCTAACCACCTTCCCTTGACATTCAACGGCATTACCATCGCCGAATCCCCCACCATCAACATCCTGGGGGTCACCATTGACCAGAAACTTAACTGGACCAGCCACATAAATACTGTGGCTACAAGAGCAGGTCAGAGGCTGAGTATTCTGCGGCGAGTGACTCACCTCCTGACTCCCCAAAGCCTTTCCACCATCTACAAGGCACAAGTCAGGAGTGTGATGGAAACTCTCCACTTGCTTGGATGAGTGTAGCTCCAATAACACTCAAGAAGCCCGCTTGATTGGCACTCCATCCACCACCCTAAACATTCACTCCCTTCACCACCGGCGCACTGTGGCTGCAGTGTGTACCATCCACAGGATGCACTGCAGCAACTCGCCAAGGCTTCTTCGACAGCACCTCCCAAACCCGCGACCTTTACCACCTAGAAGGACAAGAGCAGCAGGCACATGGGAACAACACCATCTGCATGTTCCCCTCCAAGTCACACACCATCCCGACTTGGAAATATATCGCCGTTCCTTCATCGTCGCTGGGTCAAAATCCTGGAACTCCCTACCTAACATCACTGTGGGAGAACCTTCACCACACGACTGCAGTGGTTCAAGAAGGCAGCTCACCATCACCTTCTCATGGGCAATTAGGGATGGGCAATAAATGCTGGCCTTGCCAGCGACGCCCACATCCCATGAACAAATAAAAAAAATGCCCCATTTCTCCATGTGCGTTCCCAGCAACTCCAGGAGCCAGCTTTGGGTATGCCTGTCTTTAAGTTGTTTCTGGCTACATCTTATTGTGGTGCCGTTTCAAAAAAATTTTGAAAGATAGCAATTTTCAAAACACCTTCCTTATTGTAGGAAGTTGTTTTACAAAAAATTTAAGTCTTGCTCGAGAAGGTGAAAAATTAAAACTGAAGTTACGTCAGAAACTAAAGAAGTGAAGTGGAACAGGGAGTAAACGAAGGAAAAATAGGCATCTGCAGTGAATATATGGAGGCAGATTTCCTCTATGTGTTATGTGTAACAAAAGTACAATCCGCTATTTGTCTGTTCTGAAGTTCATGAATAATAAAAAGAGACAAACAAAACAAAGCAGTGTACTGGTCATAAAATAAATAAATGATTTGTCAAAGCAAGCAGTGCCTTGCTGCAAAGCAAAACAGAAGTGCAGAAAAAAGGCTGATATCAGTAAAAGTGACCATTAAGCTGTCGGATTGTCATAAAGAGCCAACTGGTTCACTAATGTCCTTTAGGGAGGCAGACCTGCCGTCTTTACCCGGTCTGGCCTATATGTGACTCCAGATCAACACCAAAGTGGTTGATTTTTAACAGTCCTCTGAAGTGGCCTAGAAAGCCACGCTGTTGTCATGGTAACTAGGGATGGGCAATAAATGCTGACATTGTCAGTGATGCCCACGTCCTGAGAATGAATTTTAAAAAATCATTTTGGGTATTATTAATGGGAAAATAATAATAAAAGGTGAAGCAGCAGATTAGTTTTGCTAAATTACATTTAAAACTTCTCTCTTTGGGCTTTTATGGTTTCAGACATATCCATGATCTTTGGAGGAAACTTAATTCAAGCAATGAGGACTATTTCACTTGTTCAACAATCGGTATTTTATATGAAGTGACTGAATTCAGATCTAAAATATGATGGCTGAGTGAGTGAAATGTGTCGGTGGTATTGAGCCATTCACACCTAAAGCTCCCAGGTTTGATTTCTGCTCCATGCTAAATTAGCTGCTCGGTCCCCATAGCATTTAATAGTCCTCTTTTTCAAGCAACTATCCAATTCCCATTGAAGAGTTTATGGACTCTGTGTCAACAACAGTCTGTTGCAGAAAATTTCACATTTCTAACTACCCTCTGTGTAAATATATTTTTTCTCACCTCTTTAATTTTGATAATTAACTTAAATTTGTGTCCTCTTTATCAATATTTATCTTGCCACAATCCTTCATTATCTTGAAGACTTCGATCAGGTCAATCCTTAACCTTCTCATGTCTAGTGAAAAAAGCCCTAACTTCTCAAATGTCTCTTCAAAACTGTAACCCCTCATGCAGAGTAACATCCTAAGGCCAACTATCTGCCCCTCCTGCTTCCCTTCTCGAAATGTGTTGTGCCTAGCCTCACCTTACCATGCCTGAATTTGGGGATCAGGCTACTTGTATGGCCCAGTCGTATCACTAGTGCAGGTCTGCCTGCCTTGTTCTTAGAAATAGGGGTGAGAAGGCAGGTACAGCAGTAGGCCTTCGAGGACTTACGTTTCCAGGCCTCCCTTGCCTTGCCTCGTTTAAAAGGCCATGGTTCACCTCTGCTTGTTGTAGATGCAAGCACTCCACACCCTCCTGGGGCAGTGTAAAGAGGCTAGAGATCCAGTATCATAGGTCTCCATCTCATGACCTGTGGCTTGCACGTGGGGAATAAGAGTTCCCCGCGTCCAAACCGTAGGAAAATCAGCCTCCAGATTATTTCTGTATATAGTAAATGAAAGTGACCACAACACAGAGCCCTGTGGAATACCATTTACTACATCTGTCCAGTCTGCAAAACTTCCTTTTGCCCTACCCTTTCTGTCCTCAGCCATCTTTGTATTGATGTGGTCACGTTCCCATTATTTACACGTATCATTATCTTTGCCATAAGCCTTATGACTTTTGAAAATCTATAAACCACATTCACTGTATTTCCTTTATACTCTCTGATTAGAATCATTATTCTTCACTTTCGAATCGTAATTTCCAGTAAGGTCTCCATAATCCACTAGTGACTTGAGTTTGCATGTTATATGGTCTTCCTCATTACCTGCGAGTGAGTGACTGACTCTTATTGTAATACTTGTATGAGGTTTTGTCACATTGAATAAATTCACCATAGATGTTCAAGTGCGACAGGTCAGAACCCTCGCCCGCCCATACACAAAGACTTAGACCTTGTCCAAATTTGCTGGGATGGGGTCCATTTGCACGGTCGGGACAGGCCACCAGCGCCTTCAAAGGCATTTCAGCGGCATCTGCCCCGATTCACCCTTTTAAGACAGAGTGGCCCATCTGAGATACAGCCGAGATCTTCCTGGCCGTATTTAATATAAAATAATAAATTGGTGGGGGGGAGGGGGGGTTCAGGCCGTTTGTCTGGCATATGCCCTTGCGGAGCCTGGTACGCCCGACCTCACTGAGCATTCAGGCTGCCACTGGATCACTGGGTCCCTTCTGTAGAGTAGGAGTGGAAACTTTTGGCTTAGGGAGACCCTGCCACTGGTCTCGCCTCATTTGCCTTTTAAGGGGCGTAGAGAAATTCTGCCTCTTGAACCCCTGCGGAATTTCAGCTCTAATAATAAATAGTACAGTTGAAAATTATCAACAATTCCTTATTAACCTGTTTCCCTTAGTTTTGGTTACACATTTCAGAAAAATTCCAAATAGTTAACAGCTTTTTTAATATTTTAATATAACATAAAACATATCTCTCCTTCAATTTCGTTCTCTATCACAATTATTCTTGTCTCTATATTATCAATATTACAATATTAAGTCCTCATCTGAACGTTCATGTTTTTCCTTTAAATATATGGCTCTACATGCTCTTTGTCGCCTTGCATTCTCATTCCGTTGAAGTTAGGACTCATTGCATTATTTCCTACATCATCTAAAGTCCTTCAAAACTGTCAACATCTTAGCACCTTCAGACTTTCCTTCAGGTTGTTTAAAACTCAAGATTCCTATCACTTGACCAGACTTACCTTATCTTCTTTCCTACTCCTTCCAGCCTTGCTGATATCAAATGCTATAGGCCTTTGCACCCTAGGTTTCTCAATTTTTAAAAAAGCCTAGCTGTCACAATTGGGTACAGGTATATGGGAACAACACCACCTGCAAGTCACCACCTCCCCTCCAAGTCACACACCAACCTGACTTGGAAATATATCGCCGTTCCTTCATCGTCGCTGGGTCAAAATCTGGAACTCCCTTCCGAACAGCACTGTGGGAGAACCTTCACCACACGGACTGCAGCGGTTCAAGAAGGTGGCTGACCACCACCTTCTTAAGGGCAATTAGGGATGGGCAATAAATGCCGGCCTCGTCAGCGACGCCCACATCCCATGAACGAATAAAAAAAATTGGGGCATTCTGTAAACATACTTTTCAGTATATAAATCAAAAGCAAAATACTGCAGATGCTGGAAATCTGAAATAAAAACAGAAAATGCTGGAGAAGCTCAGCAAGTCAGGCAGCAGCTGTGGAGAAAGAAACAGAGTTAACATTTCAGGTCGAAGACCTTTCGTTAGAACTGGAAGATTTTAAAAGGGTTAAAGTTTTTGAGCAAGTGCAGAGTCAGGGAAAGGGGGGAGGGTAGGAAGGAACAAAAGTGAAGGTCTGTGATAAGGTAGAGGGCACGAGTGATTAAATGACAAAAGGGATGATGGTGCAAGGCAAGGAAGGTGGTAATGGGATGGGTTAAGAAACAAAAGATTGACCTGGAGTTGCTGTAAATGGCAGTAGCAGAACCATTACCAGCACTTGCTGACTGAAAAAATGGAAGCAGTGGTTGATTTCAATAACTTCAGATCATAACCACTGCTCCCATTTTTTCGGTCAGCTTGTGCTGATAATGGTTCTGCTGCTGCCATTTACAGCTACTCCAGGTCAATCTTTTGTTTCTTAACCCATCCCATTACCACCTTCCTTGCCTTGCACCATCATCCCTTTTGTCATTTAATCACTTGTGCCCTCCACCCTATCACAGACCTTCCCTTTTGTTCTTTCCTCCCCATCTCCTTTCCCTGACTCTGCACTTGCTCAAGAACTTTAACTCTTTTAACATCTTCCAGATCTGACGAAAGGTCTTCAACCTGAAACATTAACTCTGTTTCTTTCTCCGCAGATACTGCCTGACTTGCTGAACTTCTCCAGCATTTTCTGTTCTCTTCAGCATATAGATTTTCCAATGGTCAATTTAATTTTTAAATGTTCATTTTATTTTTGAGTAAGATCTCTGTAATAAATGATATCTGACACATTCTTACTGAGGCAGCAAGCTAGGTCAAGAACATTGAACCTCGCTTAATACGTCTGCAATAAAACGTGGTCTAAGCATCCATTATTGTTTCACCTTTACTTGCATTCTTCTTGTATAAAGATTATCCCTTGCCGTATCAAGCGGAGTTCTTTGTGAAAAACATGAATGTGGAAGAGATGTTGGCAAGTGAGGTCATTGGTGATTTCTTGGGAGCAGTGAAGAATGTTTGGCAGCCTGATCGTCTCAATGCAATCAACATCACCTCGGCACTAGACCGGGGTGGGAGAGTGCCTCTTCCCATCAATAATATGAAGGAAGGGTGAGTTTAATTGTTCAGAGAGACAAGTAAAGCAAGTTTTCAGATATGCATTTGATTTCTCATTGTTTAAGTTGTTTTCTTCACCTGTCCAGGTCACCGTGCCAAGGAGCTGGGTGTAGGTTTTCTCTTACAGGCTCAGCTGCTTCCAGGCTTGATATAAAAAAAATGGCATGGGTTGTCCTTTATATTTTCTTCCTTTTCTCTAGGCTTGGACCCCTAGGTGGGCTCACTTCTGCCGGAGGGTAGGCCGGTACACTTGCCTATGCTTTTCCAGGCTTGGGATGAGGAAACTCTTTGTTTGGGAGTCCTCTTGCCCAGTCACACCCCCTCTGATGCAGGAACCATGTTTGAGGCTCCATCCAAAACAAGGCCTCACGGAAACTGGTGGGCAAGGCTGGGACTTGGCATATCCGCGTCCCAGCTTAATTAGCTGTTCTTCTGCCACACTCCCGCCAAACTTCGACCAGAAGGGCCGTGGATTTCTGGTCCTGGTATTTTTACCAGGAAGTTACGACTAAATTGCTTTTGATGAGGTATATATCCTGTAACACAAATCAGGGCCATTGTGATCTCCTGGACTAGTTTCAATCGCCTAAGGGAGTCGGAGACAAATTTTCCATTTTCCCCCCTAATTCACCTCTCCCCAGAGACTACATGTCTCCAGGTGAGTGGGGAGTGTATGTATTGTGAAGAACAAGGCATCATAGCTGTGTGGGACAGGCTGAATGGACCAGTGGGTTTTTTCCTGTCTGTTATTTTTGTATGTTTGTGTAATCCAAATGCTGTTTTCTGAATGAGCCATTTCAAGATGAAAATGCATTTGATAATGTCCAGCTATGGACAACTGTTTACTATACAGGTTTTCAGGTTTCTGGAAAACACTACATGCTGTTGGACTTCTTCCTCTGCAGGGTTTATGTCATGGTGGGTACAGATGTGACTTTCTCATCCTGCCTAAGGGAAGTGGAAACTCCACAGAACCAGCTGAAGTGTAGCCAGGAGATGGAACCCAGCATAAGTTGTGACAAAAAATTCAGGGCCCAGTTTAACATTGACTGGTGTAAACTGTCTTTGGTAAGTCATACACCATCCACTTGTGATTTTACAATTCTTTTTGCATCCCCTCTTTTGGAGTGGATCACACATATTTTGATGTTCTTACCCTTTCATGCTTTAGCTCAGGATTAGTGATTAATGTTTAATCGAGGACCTAAGCAGTAACTTGCTTGAGACTTGCTGTCCCCAATTCACCATAAGGCAGCTCCACTTCAACATATAGACCAAAATTACATAAGAAGAAAATTTCTAAGAGGATTCCAAAATCAACTTGTGATGCAAACAGTTGTTATTTAGCATGTCTGATTACTATTTAGATTGTCAATATTTGTTTCCATTAACTAACTGTTTAAAGTTTGGTTGTAGATCAGCTGTACCTTTTCCATCCAGGTGGCAAGAGGATATGCTAAAGATCAGCCACCACAGAGCCATATTCAACTATGGGCTGCCAGCAAATGGACTCCATGATCTTCCATGCCACCCAGCATCCTTCAGTCCTGAGTTTCAGTCCAGAGCATCTAAGACTGGAACATCCAATAATAAATTGGGCACTGAATTTTCCAATCTCAGACACTTCCTGATGAGGATAACAATAGAAAAACAATGGAGCCCATTACTGCTGGAAACTTGTAGCTGAGATATATCTGTGTGGAGTCAGGTCTCTAGTCTAGAACGGCCAAATCAGGAAGCAGGGAGTGGGGCCAGGAGAAGCTGCCTGAGCTGGGACGCAAGAAAGTGGCCCGGATGACTCCATCAGAGGCAGGATGGGCCTATCTAGTAAACTTTATCTCTAAAATTTAATTTTATTAGCCACAAAACCAAAAAGAATTAAATTCTTTGTCTTTCATTCAATGAGACAGTTATGTCTGGGAAAACAGAGCCATTAGGTTCACTTTATCTTGATATTCACCCATATAATTTTAAGCTATTAAGCATAAGACTGGGGAAAACCAAAACCCTTTTGTTTTAGTTTTAAAATTCTAAAATTCTCATCCTTGTTTTCAAATGCCTCCATGGCCTCACCCTTATCTCTAACCTCCTCCAGCCCTACAACCCTCTGAGATCTCTGCGCTCCTCTAATTCTTGCCTTTTGCGCATCCCCGATTTTAATCGCTCCACCATTGGCGGCCGTGCCTTCAACTGCCTAGGCCCTAAGCTCTGGAATTACCTCTCTGCCTCTCTACCCCTCTCCTCTTCTTAAGGCACTCCTTAAAACCTACTACCCCTTTAACCAAGCTTTTGGTTCTCTGTTCTAATACCTCCTTATGTGGCTTGATGTCAAATTTTGTTAATGCTCCTGTGAAGCGCCTTGGGACGTTTTACTACATTAGAGGCGCTATATAAATGCGAGTTGTTTTTGTAGTTATTTTGCTTGTTTATCATTCTTTCCTGTACAATTTCAACATTGCACCAATATTAACCAAATCAATTTGAAAGTACTGAACCTCTGGTTCATAGAATCATAGAATTTACAAGGTATAGAAAGAAGCCATTTGGCCCAATGGTGCTAGCTCTTCAACTGGAGCTAAGGTGTCAGACTTGGCTCGGTGGTAGCACTCTCGCCTCTGAGCCCCGCTCCAGAGACCTGAGCACATGATCTAGACTGCAGTAGTGAGGGAATGCTGCACTGTTGGAAGTGCCGTAGATTACAGCAGTGACTATACTTCAAAAAACTACTTCATTGGCTATAAAGCGCTTTGGGACATCCTGAGGTCGTGAAAGATGCTATATAAATAGATGTAAGTTCTTTCTTTCTCTCCAGTCTAATCCCTTTACCTATATCTTTCCATTTCAAATACTTACCCAATTCCCTTTTAAATGATATAGTTTCTGGCTCAATCTTTAGGCCTATTCAGTTCTCCTACAGTTGTTTTTGTAAACAGATGACAAATAGAGCTAACTAATTACCTTTTCATGATGACGATGTTCCTATAATTTACTGAGTTACACAGATCTATCAACTGTCACACATTTGGAGTGAGTCACTTATTTTTGAATAAAAATGTAACCAATTTTGACTTACCTAACTTTTTAAAAACTCCTCCATATGTTAGCTGTCTGTCTCACTCTGAACTTAAATCTCACTCTTAACATTTTCCCCATGTTGACCGCCTAGAGTTACACTAGTTTTAAAACAAAGCTTTTACTTCCCACATTGTTTTATTTATTTTGTTATGATGGAGCTTCAACTTTCTGTACTATGGAATGGTAGGAATGTTGGTTTGCACTTTATGAACACTTGATCAAAACCATATCAGATTGGATAGACCCCAAAGCTCCTAAATTGCAGGGGCCAGAGGGTGGTAAGCCTAATTTTGGGATGGAAGCAAGTTCCTCGGGATTATGCCCCATTTGCTGTGGTTCTTCAAATTCTGGTGGGGTGGGGGGCATGGATGGATAATCAGCCTCCGTCCTTCCACCCCCCCAAAATCAGGGGGCATGTCTGGTGAAGATCCCGGGCTTCACCAAGAAATTGCTCTTAGTATGCCTCCTGATAGGCCCAACGGAACATACACCTGCTGAGAACAGACATAGGTTTGGTTTTGGAGGGATTGATTACCTACACCTGGAATTGCAATGGCTCCACTGGGATTGAAGAGGATTTCTTTTGATTTTTTTTCTTCAGCTCAGAAGAGCCTGGGGCACCTCATGTGGCCACTATGCCTTCTGGCAGATATATTGGGGTGGGCGCTGCTAAAGCAACCTTACAAGCGCAAAGTGCCCACTCTAGTTATGCAAATGACCCTATCTCTGGGATTGGGGATCGGGTCTCCATCTTGAGGCTAAGGCAGACCGCCAGGAATTTCAGGACTCCGGTGTAGGCTGGTGAGGGAGTTAGTAATTTAAAAAAAGATCGGTCACCATGATTAGTTCTTGCAGACCCCCCAGTGACTGGTATAGAGCAGCATTGGAGAACGCCTGGCAGGAGATCTTCAGTCTGTTGTGTCAGCTGGGAAGGTGTGTTGTAGGGAGACAAATATGGGTGGAAATGAGATAGTAAAACAAATTACAAAAAGGAAACTAATTATAAATGAATTTTCAAAGCATGAATATTATTGTGTTTTATTTTCATTGGTCTTTGTAATTTAACAATGGCCAATGAAATACAGACTAGCGTATTGAATACTATTTGCTGCTGACCCTCCTCAAACCTTGTCTGGGGTTTGCTTGCGATTCTTAACCTGACTGGAGTTGGTATTCTACAGTCTTTGTAAAGAACACTTCAGTAGTGTACTTGTATTATATTGGTTACCTGTGCATATTTGTCAAACCCTCACCGTCCATATTCTGGTTACTGAATTAAAACCTATCCAAGATATCCTATTAATGCCATTCTTCACAGCTAACCACCCCTACTCACTGCTAGAAAATAAGGATGCTTTCTGTGCACTTCATCACAGTCACTTTAACTTCTCTCAATTTAATTTCAAAATACATCTGTAACAGAGTCTGCCCAATTTTCCTTCCATCATTTAAATGGGTGAGCTCATGTGCACGCAATCCTCCCTGTGCTCCATCCAGGTGATATCTACCCACAGGTGCTAAAGGTGAAAATGTACTCCATAATTAGCAGATAATATTGTACTTGGACAGATAAAGGAGAGATTTCAAATATCTCATAATGTTACTCAGTATTTTTAATGGGAACAGAAAGGATGAAGTGAGAATAAAAAACATGACACTTATAAATATAAACACAACAATCTTGGAAGATAAATCTAGTTGACTGTTTAACTAGTTCCTGTATATTATGCAGCCGTAACGCTTCACTTATTTTTGATTTTATGTTCTTATCTCTTCCTCTGCTGACTCTTGTTCGCGTACAGTTCTGTGGCTGCCAATAGTCCTTTGGTAACTCACGCAAGTGACTGTTCTGCACGTGAAACTAGATAAAGAGAGAGAAAGAAATAACTTGCATTTATATAGCGTCTTTCAGGACGTCCCAATGAAATACTTTTGAAGTGTAATCACTTGTAATCTAGGAAACACTGTAGTGAATTTGCGCACAGCAAGCTCCCAAGAACAGCAGTGAGATAAATGACCAGATAATCTGTTTTAGTGATGTTGGTTGAGAGATAAATATTGGCCAGGACACCAAGGAGAACTCTCCTGCTCTTCTTCAAATAGTGCTGTGGGATCTTTTACGCCCGCCTGAGGGGGCAGATGTGGCCTCGGTTTAATGTCTCAGCCGAAAGACGGCACCACTGACTATGCAGCACTCCCTCAGTCCTGCACTGGAGTGTCATCCTAGATTTTGTGCTCAAGTCTCTGGAGTGGGTCTTGAACCCACAACCTTTTGACTCATGGATGTGAGTGCTACTGCTGAGTCACGGCTAACACCATTAGTGAGTGTCAGTAGAGTATTTCATTGTGGGGGAACATTGCAGCTAAACTTGATCCCATGCTCAATCTGGAATGAGAATCCTGGTCAATTTTTGCCCTTCTTAGGCTAATTGTAACAACCCCACTGCCACCCCAGCTAAGATCTGTTAAACTGAGATCGTGGCTCCCTGAATGGCTCAGTGGGTAAATGCAGTTTGTGCTTTTACTCTTTGATCTGCTTTGATCTGTGTAGTTAGCTTTAGGTAATGTACTGTCCTGAAGCTGGCATTGATGACAGAAAAATCTGATGATGTTTTGGCTGCTGGTAAGAATCAGGATCCGACAGTGACACTGGGCACACTATGTACTATGGTAAGGTTGGGAGTGTAGGCTTCCCTGACATTGTTATTTTGTATCCGGTGTTCCTGTTAAACTAAATGTTTTAGTTGTGCATGTCTGGAGTGGAGAACATTACTTCACACAGTATTTCCTCTCTGGCTGTGGAGCAGAGGAGAATTCGGAAAACAGCCCCAATGTCTTTGGAGGAGCCTATAAACTGAAAGAAATATTTTTCAAATATCTTTACTAAATAGAGCTATGGGACCATTTTTATGCAGCTGCCAGGATTGTATGAGTCAAGGCTGATCTTTCCCCAAAAAGAAATAAAACAATGTTGGTGGTGATGCAGGGGCTGGATTAATTCTGCTCAGGCTGTCCATAGAGGTACAGAGAAAACACTGAAAATACTGCTAATAGATGCAAGGTTTACACATCACAAAATAAACTGTGGTGCTATTACAATCAAGTATTGGTATGAAGAAAGTAAACACAGCACTAAACCCATTGTGCTGATAAGGTGAGGGACATAGATTTGAGATGGAACGTTTTTTCACTCCCAATATAGTATTAAGTACTGAGATGTGGTATACCTATCATATTTTTTAAAAATAGTAAAACAAAAAGATGCAGCTATTTTTTCTTACAATTTGGTGACAGGTCGCTAAATTGAAGACGGTTTCTGACAACAATGAGACGCCTCGGGGAGATGGAGTTCTGCCTGATGACGGAGAGTATAAGCCACCTTCTACTAATCTGAAAAGCAAGGACTATTACACGGACTTTGTGATTACCCTGGCGATACCCATAGCTGTTGCCCTGGTGCTGTTTGTTATCCTTGGTTACATCATGTTTTGCCGTCGGGAAGGAGTGTAAGTACATCACACTGCTGTCCAAATACATATACACAGGGACTCAAAACATAAGCACATCTTTGGAAAAAAAAGTACCTAGACACTTCTGTTTTGTGATGATATCTTAAAATAATACTGGGGAAAGGATTCTACTTGTCCGTTTCAGTTCCTACTAACAGTAATAATATCACAGGTTAGTAGAAGCAGGTAGAGAGCACAGACTCTGTCTATACCATTGCATGAATTCATATTTCAGCTCCATCCATGTGAATTTATTTTTCCTCAAGCCTTTTCTTCAGTTTGTTTCATTCTGTGTGTCCATTATGTTTGGTTGTCACGTGTTTATGTGTGCAGTCACTCTGGCCCTATACTTGTAGGCAGATACTGACAAGTGCATTGTGATCATCTTCTCAACATCTGCCAAAGGTGGGTCCACCATTAGCAAATATCTTTTGATGTTTCAAGTATCAATGCCTATTATTTAATTCATTAATTTTGTTTTGTTCCTAGGCAAAAGAGAGACATGCAAACACCAGAGTAAGTGTCTTCTTTCCTGTTATGTTTTAAATTGAACATTTTCTGTTTTTAATTTTACTTTTTGTTTGATCAGATCATAATCTGCCACTGTAGGCTTCAGTCTGTTCCACGCTTATGTGTCCATTTGAGTTATTATACGTCTCATGGTTCATTTCATACTGTTGACTCATATTGAGGAGTTGTTGCAGTCAGATCTTGACAGCGTAGCAAGTGAGTTCTTGAGTGCTCAATCACTCCTAAAGTCGTATGTAGTGGCTGCTTTAAAGTGGAAAAGCATAGCCAATTGTGATGAGAGAGCGCACCTCTTACTCATTTATTTTCAGTGAACGTGTGTATTTCACTTGAGGGAAGGTAAAAGAATAACCTTCCTGGCTTTGCTCGTTGCAGTAGGATTATATTCCATTGTCAGTTTTCTTTTTAAAATATATTTCACATTGTCTAGAGCATAGTAACATTGTAATTAGAATATATTTCGGCTTCTCACTTTTGCCCTGGAGGGTTCTTCCTGCCCCAACATCACTGTCTCCTTCAACTGGAATGGTGTCATCTAGGCCATGAACTCGCTCCAGACTGGCCTGAGTACAACTCAGTGAGTAGCTGATAATGGGGGTGATTCTAAGAGTAGGAGGAATAACGTGAGGTTCAGTTCAATCCCTACAGCGGTGCTTTGATACTTCTGTGCTGTGCGAGTGCTGTTGGCTCTCAACGGAAGACATGGTATAAAAAAAAATCCAGATCTTCCCTCGTGGTCGACCTGAGCAAATGTGACAAGTTTGTTGTGGAGTTTCCAGTGGCTGCACAAAACCCACCTGTTGAGAGCTGGCAGCACTAAGGCAACACAAAACCAACATCCAACCAGCTGTGATAAAAACAGAAAATGCAGGAAAACACTCAGCAGGTCAGGCAGCATCTGTGGAGAGAGGAACAGATTTAACATTTCAGGTTGATGACCTTCCATCCAAGCAGCTGTTGTGGAGAGTGAGTTGGTTCTCCCACCTCTACTTGAATGCTCTGCTCCTGTGCAATGCTCTGCCTATACACCATTTGAGAACTGCTGAAACCTATTTGAATATGACAAAAAGCAAAATACTACAAATGCTGGAAATAGAAACAGAAAATGCTGGAAACACTCAGCAGGTCAGACAGCATCTGTGGAGAGAGGAAGGATGGATTAACATTTCAAGTCTATGACTGACAAAAGGTTATTGACTTGAAATGTTAACCAGACCATCCTCTTTCCACAGATGCTGTCTGATCTGCTGAGTGTTGCCAGCATTTTCTATTTGAACATGAATTGTGCTACCAGGCTGCACTTAAACTTTTTTGGTAGTTTGATTTTGATTCTGTTACTGCTGCCGCTACTTAAAAAATGTTGGAAACAGCCCTGTTTGCACAGAAATACCTGATATAATGTAAAGCTCCTCGTATTTTTTCAGTGCATTATATACGGTGGTCCCAAGTCTGCTTCCTGGATCAGTTTTTACCATTTTGTGTGCCAGTTTTATTTTAACACACAGCTGCTGAAGCAGTGACAGCTGGCTGAGTATCTTTCTAACTGTTTGCTGCAGTTTTTCTACTAATCAAGTCTTTAGTTTACATATGGTAGCCTTTCAATAAATAAAAGATACAGTAAACTGTCCATTGTGAACCATTATCTCATCAGCAGACACTGCTCTGGTTAGCAAGGTAATAGATTGTGTGCTGGTCAACATGAACAGCTCTAGTGTATAAATGTAAATTACAAATCAGGATTGCCTGCAGACACCTAAAATCCAGCACAAAAGTCTCAGTTCTCTGCCTGGCAATGAGTGGCTGGTACTTACTGTAGATGAATCTCCCATTCCTAGTGTCCTTCCAGCAGTAGAGTACTATGGTGCAACTTCTTTTGCTTCTTAATAGCTTCAGTGGAATGAAGGGGTTGATACTCATTTAAAAAAAAAACCCTCGATTTGGATAAACCCTATCTGACCATGCAGTACAACATTGGCTTTGGAGATTAAATAAATGAAGATGTAATTTGTGATTTTTTTTCCCCCTGTTACCTCTCATCTCTCTCTGTACCACCCACCCCCCTGCCAAGATACAGTTGGTTAAATTGGTTCAAACCCCAGTTCTGGTCTTTCTCTGACCTCAAATGGAGTTCCCACATTTTTTCATTTGCTAAAGCTGCTTCCAAGAAAATCATTTTTCTCTTTCATGGTAATCGCTTGTTTTTCCCTCATTCCAAGACTTGAAAACTGCTCCCCGTTGTGGGGAGGTGGTTTCTGCTCACTCCTGGCCAGAATTAAAGAAGCTTGTTGTCCAATACCTGACCTACCTCCCACCTCTAACCTTCAACCCCTCACTCTGTCACTCTTAACCTTTATCTTCCTCTATTTTAATAGATACTATTATGATCATTGCTCTTCTGAATTTTCTTTTCTTGCTCCCACTAAGCATCAAACACAAACTTTCTAATCCAGGCATTATCACGCTGTTAAAATAAAAACTCATTACACTTTCTCCTACTCTAACTCATTCTTTTCCAGGACCTCAAAACTATGGAACTCCTTGCCCCTCTTAATCTTCTCTTCTATCTACAACATATAGGCTCTTAAAACCCAAGTTTGGTGTCACCTAATCACTACTACTTGATTTTCCTTATCCTATTCCCTGTTCAACCTTTTGTGGTACCCTACACCATAGGACTGGATCCTTCACCTAGGTTTCTCAATAGAAGAGTTGGGTTGTTTGAGGGGAAAGTACTGCTGGAATATTTGTCACCCATTCTGCTCAGGTCAAACCATTCTTTTTAAAAGAAAATAATGAATTAAAGGCTGCATTGAAAGAACCTTTTGGCATCAGAGGACAGCTACTGTTTTGGCAGATTTAGCTGCTTTGAATGAGGAAAAGATTAAAAATGTAGTCTGCAGAATATTTGATTACAGAGCACCCATTTTAGTTCTAAATAAGGAGATACTGACTTTCGTCCTCCCAGTGTGCAGCACAGAAATACCTAAAGGGAATTTACACAAATGTTTACATAACTGTACAGGAAATATTTTTGCAAAGTATCAAATGTTCTTCTGGTATAAATTTGTATAAAGAGTGGTGTCGATTTCACAGTGTAAACAATTTGAAAATTGTCTGCTACTTTGAGTACACTAGCCTGCAATGGGTTCAAAGTTGATGTACAAAAAGTGTTCACAGATTTAAAAAGTAGGCAGAGAAGGCAAAATAACTCTTCCAATTTCACTTTAAAATTTAAGGGTTCCCTTCAAGTGTGAGCCTACATTTTGAAGTAAGGTAGTCTTTAATTCCCGCACCTATCTCAATGGATTTATGCTATGGTGCTATTCCCACCTTTTGAATGTTAACTTATTTCTGTAATAATGTTTATATACTCATTAATGTTGCATATGGGCTTCAAATCTGAAGCATATCTGCTTTATGCCCATATCTGGGCAGCATCTGGCTTTTAGACAGGCATGGGTGTTGTCGCCACCTCTCTCAACCCTTTCATAGCCACAGTGCTATCAGACTGCTTGTCTGACATCTAGTCCTGGATGAGCCACAATTTCCTTAAGTTAAACATTGGAAAGACTGAAGCCATTGTCTTCAGCCTCTGCCACAATCACCGTACCTGTTGTCACTGATTCCATCTCACACCCCAGCCTCTAAGTTGAACCAGACAGTTTGCAACATTGGAGTCCTATTTGACACTCAGCTGAGTTTCCAACCCCATATTCTTTCTAACACAATGACTGCCTATTTCCATCTCCATAACATCGCCAGTCTCTGCCCCTGCCTCAGCACATTTGCCTAAACCCTTATCTATACTGTGGTCATCTTCAGACTCGACTATTCCAATGTTTTTCTGGGCGGCATCCTATCTGCCACCCTCCATAATCTTCACTTCATCCAAAACTCTGCTGCCCGTAACCTATCCCGCACCAAATCCCATTCACCTTTCATCCCCGTTCTCGCTGGCCTACGTTGGCTCCCAGTCCCCCAGCGTCTCCAATTGAAATTTCATATCCTTGTATTCAGATTCCTTAATGGTCTCGCTCTCCCTATCTTTGTAACCACCTCCAGCTCTACAACCCTCTGAGAACTCGTGTTCTGCTGACTCTGGCCTCCTACTCCCTTTGCCTGACCATTGGCAGCTATGCCCTAAGCTCTGGCATTCCCTCCCTAAACTCCTCCACTTTTCCATCTCCCTCTCCTTCTTTAAGGCCCTCCTTAAAACCCACTTCTGGCCAAGCTTTGTCACCCGTCCTAATATCTCCTTTTTTGGCTGTGTCAATTTTTGTCTAATTACGCTTTTGTGAAGCACCTGGTGACATTTTTCTATGTTAAACTTGCGATAAAAATGCAACATTTTGTCGTATCCACTCAACAAACCATATGAATGGCATTCACCAAATTCTGGCTTTTTACTTAGTGAATTTGAAATGTCTCAAAAGTGCTTAACAGGATGAATTAATGTTGAAGTGCAGTGACTGTTACGAACGCAAAACAGCAACATTTCCATTAATCGTTTTCTATCTTTCTTACTTTAGAATTGTATTTTAAGTGCTTCTGAATGCTACCAATGTTCAGAACACAAGTGATTGCTCAGAAAAGGAGCCTAAGAAATGCAGGAGATGGTCACAGAAATACATGGTCATTAGTTACTGCTAAGGCCACAACTGCAGCTTCTGATCATTGTCGCTGTCATTATTTAACACATCCATAGTTAGTGGGGAATACAGCTGTTTACATTTAGTACCATTACTTATTTTCAAATTGAGTGTAGGTACAGTGTGTGGACTATTTACAATTCTGCACTCTATTCAAGAGAATGCCATGAGTGGCATCCACTGTAATAACCTTTTCAACTGGTGCACAGTTAATGCTGCTGGTTTCATTTTGGAAGCTACACACAATTAATTCATGCAAGGCTCATTTTATTTCTTTGCTGAGATTGTAATAATTGATCAATCCATTGCAGTCTAATACCTAGCAGGAAAATTAGATTGTAGCCACATAAGCAGAACAGCAGTGAGAAAGAGGAACTGTAACAACTGTTAATTGAATCATTCAAAATGTTACTTTTTTATCCTCTTTTAACAGCTTCCATAAATGGCAACCATTTCAAAATACATACTTAAAACCTGACCCTAGCAACTTTTAACCTGGCTTGAATGATTGTATAAAGGCATAGCTAAAACTCTGGTATTACCATAAAATCCAAAGAAGCAGGACATTCACACAAGTGTAAATTATCTGCTAGAATCCAGTGACGTTTCGGCAATCCTCCTGTGCAAGGCTTTTACAGAAATGATTTCTGTCCATCAGATAATCTATTATAATTTTTAAATTAATAAAAAAATTGCACAACTTTGTTATTTTAAATTTGTGCCTTTTGAAATCCATACTATATTAGCATCGGATGGGTCTTAGACATGGACAGAAACACAACAAAGAAAATAGACTCTGAGGATCTTGAGTTATAAGACTAGAAATGACTTGACGATAATAGCGGGAAGAAACTGCTTAACTCTTCCTATGGCATTTCTCTATCCATTTTTTCTTTAAGAGCTTAACATGTTCATTTTAAATAGGCTGATTCCTCTGTTAAAATAGACAAAGGAATGTTAAACATCTATTCCACTGCTATCGGCAATAGTTATTTCTAGTCTATAATATATTTGAGGTTTCAGCTGCAGCTCATACATAAATAACATTTAAAAAGTGGTGACCTTTAGCAGTATCACATGCACAAACGGAAACTTCCTTGCAGTGTGAATTATTTCAATCCAGAAACTAGAACTCATCTGGTTTCTTGAGTCAGAACATGAGCAGTGTCTAGCTTTGTTTACAAAAGCAAGATAATACGACACAATGCAGTGTTCAGAGTTTACAGTATAACCTTCTCATTTCTATTTTCATGCTTTTCTTCAGCATCCAGTTGGTTCATCACAGCTCCATCCAGAAGTCAACTAAAGAGCTTCGGAACATGTCCAAGAATCGGGAGGCACCTTGGCCTCTCTCCACACTGCCAGTGTTTAACCCAGTAACTGGCGAAATCGTGCCACCCCTTCACCATTCGGATAACTGTGACACCTCCAACATGCCTCTCATGCAGACGCAACAGTGAGTATTACTTTATTTTATACCACATTAGATAACGCAGAATATTTTTTTCTCTCTAATGCAACAGTGATCAAAGGAAGCAGAATATTTGTATTTCTTTGCTACCGGAGAATAGGCAAATACCGGAAAATGAGTAATTTATCATGCGCTAGTGTTTAGGGATGTTAATCAATGGCCCCCACTTTATACATGCAATTTGCATGTAATCTAAAGTGACAAGCGATATCCCTCTTTGCACTGAAGAATACAAGCTATTGTTTCACATTCATTTGTGCCTGGGCTTTGTGCACCATCAAGCAATGCATATTTTTGGATCCCCTGAGGTAGTATCACACTGTGTCTCATTGGCACAGCATGGTTACCAGATTCTCTTGATTACTGCTTCCCTTCCTCGTGTCATACTCTTGTAATTGCCTAATTATTACTTCCTGATTTATTTCATCTCTTTTCAATCTTGTTGGGTCATTCACCCTGGTTTCTCAATGAAAAAATAAATGTGTACATACGTGGCATTAATAGCACTGGTTCACACGGCAATTTAAATTTTCTGGTAGTTTATAGAGTATAGCATAGCTTTGTGATGGCACGAAAATACATGATGCAAACACAGCATCATATATTTAATACGGGCTCACCAGCACCATGCTGGCACTGCACATTGACGCTCCAATGTACAGATCCACCAAATAGAACACAGCTCAAACTATCCCCATTCTCATACTGTGTATAACTAAGAATTTACTGACTGACATTTCCTTGAAATATGTAGTTTTACTAGGATTGGCTGAAGTAATTCACTGTTTTTATAGACTGCTTTATATTTCTAACTGTGACTCCTGTCTCATGAGGTAAGGGTTTGGTGATTTATTTCCTTTTGATCATTCATTTCTGTTACGTAAAGGTGAGAAAGATCAAGAATGTTAAGAGTAGAAACTGACAAAGACAAAATTCACTCTTCACACTAGATGCAGATTTTCATTCTAATTCACTCGTCCAAATACATCTTGTCTTATCTTGCAGGAATCACCCATTACAGACGCAGCTTCCCCAGCAGCAAGGTGCAGGTCAGTATCCAACATCTCCCTCGCCAGCCATCCCCTGCTCTAACCACTATCACATCGATTACCATGCAACATAATTAAAGGATAATTGTAGGAAAAAACTTTCTTCTGAACATGTATTTTTAATTTAATAAATGTGTGTAATATTTGGTAGTACAGATTTTGTTACAATGAAAATATTCTGGCTCAGATAAGAGGTGGTACTGTTATGTCAGTATACAGGGGAAAAGGACCCTTGAATAACACCTTTCATGCAAAGTTGACTTAAAGGCCCATTCCATTTTTGTGCCGGTTAATATAACCAGAACAAAGCCATTTGTTACTTTGCAGCAGATTTTGTTTCTTGTGAAACTACACGCAGTCTTACCAGAAAGAAAAAAAAACTAACATGTTAAATTCTTGATTCATAGTCAAACCTTTTACTTCTTCATTCTTGCTTTCCTGATTGGAGGAGAATTTTATATGTCGACATTTCTGCAATTTGAGGCAAGTACAAACCAGTGTAAAGATTTTCCATTTTATTTACAAAGACATTTCTAAATTAAAAAAAATTAATTTCCATCAAAGTCAAGCACCATCTATGGGGTGAACCATTGATATGGGCATAGACCTCTGCCTATTCCACTCTGACTAAAGACTTGTATTTATATAGTGCCTTTCACGACCTCAGGACGTCCCAAAGCACTTCACATCTCAAGAAGTACTTTTGAAGTGAAGTCATAGAATGGTTATGGTACAGAAGGAGGCTGTTCAGCCCATCGAGCCTGCGCTGGCTCTCTACAAGAGCAATCCAGCTAGTCCCACTCCCCTGCTCTTTCCCCGTAGGCCTGCAAATTTTTCTGCTCCAGGTACCTATCTAATTCCTTTTTGAAAGCCACAATTGACCCTGCTTCCACCACCCTTTCAGGCAGTGCATTCCAGATCATAACCACTGGCTGCTTAAAAAAAGGTTTTCCTCATATCACCGTAAACCTGTGTCCTCTGGTTCGCGACCCTTCGGCCAATGGGAACAGTTTTTCTTTATTTACTTTGTCTAGACCCTTCATGATTTTGAACACCTTTGACCTAAGGAGAACAATCCCAGCTTTTCCAGTCTATCCACGTAACTGAGGTCCCTCATCCCTGGTACTATTCTAGTAAATCTTTTCTGCACCGCCTCTAAGGCCCTCACATCCTTCCTAAAGTGCGGTGCCCAGAATATGACAATACTCCAATTACGGCCGAACCAGTTTTTTTTTTAAATATAAAGGTTCAACATAACTTCCTTGCTTTTGTACTCTATGCCTCTATTTATAAAGTCCAGGATCCCGTATGCTTTCTTAACTGCTTTCTCAACCTGCCACCTTCAGTGACCTGTGTACATATACCCCCAGGTCTCTGTGTTCTTGCACCTCCTTTAGAGTTGTACCCTTTAGTTTATATTGCCTCTCCTCATTCTTCCTACCAAAATGTATCACCTCACACTTCTCAGCATTAAATTTCATCTGCCACATGTCTGCCCATTCCACCAGCCTGTCCATGTCTTCTTGAAGTCTATCACTATCCTCCTCACTGTATACTACACTTCCAAGTTTTGTCGTCTGCAAATTTTAAAATTGTGCCCTGTACGTCCAAGTCATTAATATATAGCAAGGAAAGCAGTGGTCCCAGTACCGTCCTCTGGGGAACACCAGTGCATACCTTCCTCCAGTCTGAAAAACAACCGTTCACCACTACCCTCTGTTTCCTATTACTTAGCCAATTTTGTATCCATGTTGCCACTGCTCCTTTTATTCCATGGGCTTCAATTTTATTGACAAGCCTATCATATGGCACTTTATCAAATGCCTTTTGGAAGTCCACATACATAACATCAACTGCATTGCCCTCATCAACCCTCTCTGTTACCTCATCAAACAATTCAATCAAGTTAGTCAAACACTATTTGCCTTTAACAAATCCGTGCTGGCTTTCCCTTATTAATCCACACTTGTCCAAGTGACTGTTAATTTTGTCCTGGATTATTGTTTCTAAAAGCTTCCCCACCACCGAGGTTAAACTGACTGGCCTATAGTTGCTGGGTTTATCTTTACATTCTTTTTTGAACAAGGGTGTAACATTTGCAATTCTCTAGTCCTCCAGCACAACCAGTGTCTAAGGAGGATTGGAAGATTGCGGCCAGTACTTCCACAATTTCCACCCTTACTTCCCTTGGCAACCTAGCATGCATCCGGTCCAGACAGGGTGACATCTATTTTAAATACAGCCAGCCTTTCTAGTACCTTCTCATCAATTTTTAATCCCATACAGTATCTCAACTACCTCCTCTTTTACTGTGGCTTTAGCTGTATCTTCTTCCTTGGTAAGGATAGATGCAAAGTACTCATTTAGTACCTCTGCTATGCTCTCTGCCTCCATGAGTAGATCTCCTTTTTGGTCCCTAATCGGCCCCACCCATCCTCTTACTACCCATTTACTATTTGTAAGCCTATAGAAGACTTTGATTCCCTTTTATGTTAGCTGCCAGTCTATTCTCACACTCTCTTTGCCCCCATTATTTCCTTTTTTACTTTCCCTCTAAACTTTCTATACTCAGCCTGGTTCTCACTTGTATTAACAACCTGTCATATGCCCCTTTTTTCTGTTTCATCTTGCATGTTATCTCTTTCGTCATCCAGGGAGGTCTGGCTTTGGTTGTCCTACCTTTCCCCCTAGTGGGAATGTACCTAGACTGTACCCAAACCATATCTTCTTTAAAGGCCACCCATTGTTCAATTACAGTTTTGCCTGCAAATCTGGATCCCAATTTACCCGGCCAGATCCGTTCTCAACCCACTGAAATTGGCCCTCCTCCAATTAAGTATTTTTACTCGAGATTGCTCTTGTCCTTTTCCATAGCTAATCTAACCCTTATCATACTATGATCACTGTTCCCTAAATGTTCCCCCACTGACACTTGCTCCACTTGACCCATCTCATTCCCCAGAACGATATCCAGCAATGCCTCCTTCCTCACTGGGCCGGAAACATGTGTTCTCCTGACTACACTTCAGAAATTCTTTCCCTTCTTTGCTGTTTACACTATTACTATCCCATCTATATTAGGACAGTTGAAATCCCCCATTATCACTGCTCTGTAGTTCTTGCACCTCTAATTTCCCTGCAAATCTGCTCCTCTATATCCTTCCCACTAATTGGTGGCCTATAGGATACACCCAGTAGTGTAATGGCACCTCTATTGTTTCTTAACTCTAACCAACTAGATTCTGTCTTTAACCCCTCAAGGACATCATCTCTCTCCAACACTGCAATATTCTCCTTAATCAATACTGCCACCCCCCCTTTTTTTCTCCCTTTCCTAAACACCTTGTATCCAGGAATATTTAGTACCCAATCCTGCCCATTTTTTAAAAAAAAATTCAAATTCTCATGGTGGGATTTTAACTAGCATTCTCTTTTTTCCTGATGTTTTGAGGGAGTTTACAAGAGGTATTGAAACATATTATTTTAAAATCCCATCAAGCTGCTTAAAAATGTTAAAAAGAGGTTCACCTTAGGATAGTTTATTGTAATGGCCCGGACTTCCTTCAGTGACGCTCAAGCTCTCTCCGTCACTTTGCCAGAAGTGCGGTGGAATCCCTGTTTACTCATGAAAATGGAGTTTCCATCGCACTTCTGGTAAAGTCATGGCACCTCCGAGGAAATTCCCGGCCATTGTGTTTAGGTTTCAGAACTACTGTGCAAGAAGCAGTTCTGAGATGCCCTTCATTGTTGTTGTAGAATATGTTAGTCATGATTTTCTGCTGGAATTTTCGCAATCCGTTATGAGTAGGGAGGGTCTGTACAGCTCAGGGAAATCGAGTGCTCAGCCCAACTGCTGCAAGAAAAAAAAATGGAGGCTATTCATATTGCTGATCTGGAACTCCTTTTAGAAATCGGAGCAAAACCACTTCTTTAGGTGAACGTCAGGTAACAGCAGCACTGTTACCAAAGTCCGGGCTGTTGTCAGCAGCACTGAAGTAAGCTAAATGTGCCATCAGTCCATTGCCTGCTCCTGTGGGAATCTTGGACGATTCCAGTGATGTTCAATTAATGAATCTATCCATTTATTTTAGGTAAATGGAAAACCTGAGGAAGGAAAACTGAATGAAGCATTTACCTGATATCAAATTCCACTTTGGAACATTATTCTTCCAAATGCATGATCTATTTCTACTCTGTGCGCTAATGTGCATGACCATGAATCTGGCTACAGTGCCAATGTGTGTTATGAGTTTGATATTTTATACCAGTGTTTTACACATCTTGTTCCAGCATAACAAATGCAATATTTGCTTTTTGCACATGTTGAATTATACAAGCTTTTTATTTAATTTTTGCTAGAAAAAGCTAGCCCTTAACTGGGAAAACTTTGTATTGCAGATAGAAGGAATTTTGTCATGACTTGCCTAATGATGTCTAAAACAATGACTACATTATGCCATTAATAAATGCCTGACATTTTACCAGCAGTTTCCCCAAAGTGTTAAACTTCTTGCTTTACATATAGCACAATACCTTTGTACCCACAATGTTAACTTGGTATGAATGTAGCAAGTGTGGTTATGGGGGCCAGAATCAATGTTGAGGACTCCCATGAAGTCTCATAGCTGTAGGTCAAATGAAGTCAAGGAAAGCTATAGATCACCACCAACCCCCCCCGCCCCCCCCTTAACTGATGAATCAATACTTCTCCCCGACGAGCACAGAGTTGCAACTAGGCATCATGATCTTCAATGCTTCCCAACCATCGGCAGTCTTTAATCCCCCAGGAGAGAGACAAAAAACCCTAGACCAAACAATCAAAAACAAGTTCCAGGAGATAAGTGACTACATCACCCGACATTCCCACCTATCTTTTTTACGCAGCAATATCCTCCTCCTCTAAAGAACTCATCCAGATCTTGAAGATTTGATAATCAACGAAACTGAACGGAGAACACACCTCAGGATATAGAGCAGGATACAGCAAATTGAACGAAATGGTCTAAGCCCGTAAAACTGTGAGGTGTTTTTCTTCTAAAATGAAGAAAAAAGCAAATGCTGGCAATGTGAAATAAGAACAAAATCTCAAGATAGAGGTTTTGATGTTTCGGCCGAGTATCCTTCATCAGAACTGAACAAGAAGATAAGTGAACAGAAAAAAACAAGGGTGTGGTGAAGGAGGGAATAGAATCAAGAAAAGTCAATCCTGGAGGGAATTAATGGATGAATGACCTGAAAACTGCTCAGATGTCAGGGTTGAAGCTGAGAGAACAGATAGTAAACAAAACCTCAGAGAAATGGATAGGAGGGGAGGGTGTGGGAAAGAGAGGAGGTGGAAGAAAAAAGGTTGTGGCTGAAGATGAGGGGGCGTCTGGGGGAAAGTGGGAATGAGTGACATGAGGATTAAGGGTGAAGTGAATGAACAACAAACAAGGGGAAGAAGAAACTGTTTGTGTGGGTAGTTTAAAGATTTAGAGTAAGTGAAGGGGTGGTAGGGGATGTGATGGGACTGAGGGACTGGAAGGAAGCATGAGTGGTGGGATAGGGATGGGAAGAGAGCTGAAGACTCACTCTCTCTCCCCTCTCCCTTCTCCCCTCTCCCCACCCCCCACCCCCCCCCACCAGAAAATGCAGTCTGCAGCCCTGATCGGCTCTTTCCCCCCACTATCTCCCACCCAAAAGGAAGCAAGAAAGAAATAGCAGAAAAGAACAGAGCAGCAAATTCAAAAGTTAGGGAGAAAGAGCAAGACTGGAACAGAAGATAGACGAACAGTGACACAGACTACAGAGACAGGTTAGAGAGATCATATTCTTTGACTTAGTGTGCAATGCCCCAGAGAGCTACTAGTGATATTAAAAATCTTGCAATGGTTTTAATAAAAAAATTCTTGCAATGTGGGTAATCACATAGCGTAGAACTGGAGTCACATGTAGGCCAGACCAGGTAGGGGTTGCAGGCTCTCTTCCCTGAAAGACATTAGTGAACCATTTGGGATTTTATGACAATCTGACAGCTTTCATTGTTATCTTTTGTAGTGCTAGCCCAGAAATTACCAAATTTATTGAATTCAATTTCATAACTTGCCTTGGTAAGATTTGGCTTCTCAGCTTCTGGGTTGCTAGTCCAGTACCATAACCACTAAGTTACCTGTACACCATGTATCTCAATTTTTAAGTGTATGTCAACATTTACAAAAGTGTCAACATTTCTCAGTGTTAAGTATATGTCAATATTTCCCCTTCATGCTTCTGTAATATAAAGCATTTCAGGCCTCTGGCCACTGGTTGGCACAAGCTACACACTACCTATTTCTCATCCAGTTTCCTTTCCTTGGTAGTTGGGCCTCAAGCTTAGCTTGGGTGTACCTATGCGACCAATTTCTGACCATAATTACCATGACTCGGATATTGCAATCTCCCCCCCCCCCCCATTCCACCCTTGGAGTTGGCAGCACTGGTTAATGGTCCTGGGCTTTGCCAGCACGGAAGAGAGGGATGATTGTTGGGTTTTGCAGTAGTGGGTAGTGATCTGGAGCTTGGCAGCACTGTTGTTGGGTGGCGGGGGTGGTGGGGGGAGGGTAGTGGGATTTGTCACTAGAGTAGGAATCCTGGAGTTTTGAGACTGGGTATCTGGCAACACAACTGAGGAAGAACCTGGAGTTTGGCAGAACTGGAGGTGGAATGGGGATGGTGGTGCCATTAGGAGATTCCTGGAGGTATATTGTACTGGGGGTGAGGTTTCCTAGGATTGGATAGGGGGTGCACAGGTACAGAATCCCTGCTCTGACCCATCGCCAACCTATTTCTGGGCCATCAGGCCTGCCCACAGCAAGCATGCACAAACAGGTATTTTTATAGCACTATCACATTCTGAGGTCTTTCAAAATGCTTCACATCCAATCAATTGCTTTTGAGGTGTAGTCATAGTTACATAGGCAAATGCAGCAGCTATGTGCATACAGCAGGATCCCATAATCAACAAATGAGATAAATGGCCAGTTAAAACTGTTCTTGATGGTGTTAAGGTGATTTTCTGCACTTTATTTTCTGACTAGTTACAATTACACAGCTAGACTCCCACATCAAGAATTGGCACTTAGTCAAGCTACTAAACGGCAGCAGGCTCATGGAATCATATCCCAGCAAGAACCAGCACCCTGGAGAAGAGGGGAAAATAAAGATATCTAGGACAAGGAAGTGCTCTGCATTTAAAAAAAACAAATCAAGGCAGGAGCTGAACTAAAATATAAATAAACAAATATTAGTAAAAGTACAGAGATCTAATGTTGTAAAAGAAAGTATTCAATTTTATTTTAAAAACCAAGTCCCCAAATTGCTAATTACATAGGAGCTTTATACTGCAATTTCTACAACATATTAAAAATGACAAGTATTTTACACCACATTTGCTTAAAATTATATTACAGTACATGATGTGCAAACAGCAAATAACTGCAATGAAGTATTTTGGGTGTACAATATATTTATGCATATATTTTACTTTTCATGCAAAACCAGATTCAAATAATGAAGGAATTATAAATCAGGTCAAATCTGAACTAGTCATTTAACTTCACAGATCATCCATATTTGAGATATGCTAGATTTGATCAATTTTTATCTGGTAGAAAAGTTACCCTAAACAAAAAAAGGCTTACATTTCAGATAGAGTGTAAACAGCAAATGACAACTTATAATGTATGCAATACTAATAGTATATGTACATCTCTAAAATTCAAATTTTTCAATGGCATACTTTAGCTGAAATATACTTGAGAGTACTGTGTACATGCAACAATCTTTCTATACACTTGTCCCTGTATTATTGTTTAAAAGGATAGCAAATGTCTAGAGGCTTAATATGTAGATTCAACAAAAGTCAATTTCTCAACTTTATCACAAAAGAACAGCAGTCTACAGTATATTGAATAACTACAGTATCAGAGGAACAAAGATACACAAACGATGAAAACAAAGCCTTCTACAGTATAGTGGGTATAGCAATCTCATGCCCAAATTCAATAACAAGGAATTTTATTGGACATGTCACTTGCTGCACATATTAAAATCAGGGGTTTGGCCAGCACAATGGAGATTCTATGTCAAAGTCTCCTATTTGGCATTGGTCATAATTCTGTTTTTAATAAGGGACCTATTTCTCAAATACCCTGGCTTACAAATCTGGAACAATGTTGTTGAAAATGGTAGCAACCATGGGAGGTTGTTGGAATTTTCACTAGAAGAATATTTTTCAGTTTTGTAAATTGTAATCTTTCTAGCTGTTCAAAATGTCACATTGAAAAAATAAACTTACAGATCATCAGAAATTTCAATGACATACCCAAATATGTTGCAATCAGATACTATACTGCACCACTAACAATTTTTTCTTTAAAAAGAAACAAAACAGAAATTCCAGTTCAATATTTTTGATCATGAACCTTAATTCAGAGTAAATTATTTTTTAAAAAGTAAATAAGTAATCATTTTAAAAAGCATCTACCTAGGGCATAGAAAACTTTGATTGACAAAGAACAACAAAAAAGCTGCATTTATTGCTCAGGGTAATTAGACTACATTTCTAAGAGTGTCACTATTCCAGACTTTTGTCCTTAAAAAGAAAATGATTGCTTAATTTACTTGAGAATCAAGGTACAAATAAGACCATCACTTTTAATTCATACCAAGAATTAAACTTAAACTGCACTTAAAATTACAAAGGCTGAATGTCAACTTGTCAGATTTAGACAGATAATACAAAGGAATTAATTCAGTATTCAATTATCTTGATCCATTGCATTTTAAAAAAAGTTTGCCACACTATTTGTTTGTTTGTTTACAATTTCTATATTAATGTTTGCCTTTCTGTAACAAGTGCTGCAAGAATCCAACGGTTATGTGATCATTTACAATCAAAATATGTTCTGAGCAGTAAAGGAGTTGGTGAAACTAATGCATTTTAAATTATTTGGAAACTACTAAAGATCCTCTGCTTTTGCTTCTAGATCAGTGCCTTTAGTTAAGTAACATCACAATGCAGAACTGTTAGACTTCCCAAACTATTTTACTGTTTATTTTTGCCACTCCCTGAGGAATTTGTATGTTTAAAGTTGCAACACACAAGAACTGATCAAAATTACATGATGCCGAATGGCCGTGCCAATCTCCAGATTGAAACTTGGACTTTATCAAATATTAAAAAGTTTATTAAAACTCATGATTTGCTGTAATTTGTTGGATCTGTACAGTGAAGATATGGCCAGTTATTTCTACTGAATTGCTTTAATACTTTACTATATTTATCCAAAATATTAAAAGATCTTTAAACATATAGCCTATTTTTAAAGCTTAAAAAAAAGTATGCATATAAAAAATCCTGCATTTTCTGCCTTCATTTGGACATTATTTAACACTGGCATTTGAATCTATATTGGGCATCCCATTAAGATGCCACCAAAGTGCTTTCTGACATGCGGATTTAGTCTGAGAGAAAAATGTCCCTCACGATGGACCAAAGTGGTTTTATTTTAAAATGATCAGATATACACATCTAGGTATAATATCTCACATTCAAAAACATTTGCTTTTTGATCTATGCTTTTCTGTAATTCCTACCAGCCCCCAATCAAACACCAACTTGGCAGGGTTAACCATGGAATCCTCTTATCATGCAACTTAATTTGGATTTACTGTACAATAATCTATGCATACTCCTGGACCATTACAGTATAAATAGCAAAATTATACAATTTGCTCATTCTGTGCAGTCAAGTTTTAAAAGTGATCATGGGCAACAGCATACTTTACAGTATTGTTCTTTAAAGGTTTATATGTTCATAAAAATAATCATACATAGCCTGAATGGAATGGAATGCTCCTTTATTGGCATTTTGTGTCACACAGCATACAACAAATGCACTTATGGTGCTGAATGCCAGCATTATCTATCTACCTCATCTCTAAGAAATCTAGCCAAGGCAGAATGCAACATTCGGGCAATAGTGAACTTTGTATGGACATGCAGACATTTGACAAAACAAATGTGCTTGGGATTACACTTGGAACAGTTCTAAAAGGGACTGAAGAGGAATGTTACACTGGATTACCTAAATGAAGCAAAGGCTTACCAAGATTCCACTGTGATATAAGTGAATAACAGGCAAAATATCTTCACTAGGCAGCCAATATTAAATCTCACCGTAAAACAGGAGCCACTAAGGAAACCAAAAAAGAGGATGTAGAAATGTTCTGTTTAGTTAAATCAGTACCTGTTCATTCCCCAGCTTCATTTTCTGTTGGAAATAAACAACTGCATAAATTTAAAGAGTCTTAACTTTTGTACATACTAACATTGGCCTGTAAGACACTTCAAGGAAAATACTGCAACTATAACTAAACATACTACAATGCAATTTGCAAACTACCCAGAGAGAGAAAGATAAGTTTGTAATGATGAACTAAGGATAACAAGGGTATCAGAAGGGCAGATAGATTTATGGTATTTAGAAAATAACAGCTGTTGAATTGAGCTGGTGCTGGCAGCTAACTTGAAAAATGTTCACCTAAATTAAATCATATCTCTGGTAGGCTCTGAATTTGGCAATAAAGCTACTTTATATTGGTTTAGTGTTCTCCTAGTTCTGCAGGTTTCCATGTAGCTAGTGGCCACTTGCCAGATTTGCTAATACCAAATAAGCAGGTTTCCCCAGCAGCTGGCCTTACAAAATCTGGGAAGTTTATTCTAGGTTTCCTACCTTTGGTGCGAGACCCACACATCAACTGTTGGTGGCCTAGTAAACCACTAAACCTATTATAGCTGGAGCAAATTTTTAAAAATTGAAATATGAGAACTATGTACATCCTATCAAATAAGAGTTTAAACAGTGTGCATGCGCCAATCTGCTTAAATAAGAAATAAATTATTTATTTATTTATTATGCTCAGCATAACTGGTCAGTTATTTTACACATAACTCAACAGGCTAGCTAAAAACATGTAGATAGAAACTGACTTCAAACATTAATCCAAGTGAAATTCTTCTTCCAAGTGTAAGGACAAACACCACTGAATGACATTTCAGCTCTAACACAGATCCTTAATTTTAAAACAGCTAAAAAAAAAATCTTAAAAAGCACAAGCAATTTCAGAAAGCTGCAAAACAACCTTAAAGAATTCACATGATGAAAAAAGTGTACAACAAAAAAATAATTTTGTCTTCAACGCAGCAATATTAATTTTCACATCTCATACTACCCATCATAATTGAAACGAAGTTGTAAATGAAAACTCAAACATTTAAGTGAAAAATCAATTAGCACTAAGCTGCTTCAGGAAAAAGTTGAACATTTATAATCCCATTGAGCCTTACCACAGAGTCACATAGCTCCATAAGTGCAAAATCTCAAAAACAAAAAGGATTCAATTTATACACAAAATATGCTTGACTTGCAATACTGTAAGAGCTCAAAAATATAAATGGTGATACTAAAAACTTGTGTCCCCAAGTGCAATAAAAACTCATTAAAAGATATTAACATTTGGTATTGCATTATACTGTACTTATATATTAATTTCCATTACTGCAGGAATTTACCTGAGGCAGAAATCTGATTAAGTGCAGTAATTTCTTCGGCCAAGCCATCATTTCAAAACTAAGTTTAAAAAACACAAAAAGGGCCAAATCGTAAAAATCACCACACTTCTGGTGACTATGGATACAGAAGGCTATAGAAATCATCCGACAAGCAAAGTATGTTGGAAAGAAAAGCAAATGCAAGTAATGAAATATTATCAACTGAAAGTCTTAGTGCAAAATTTACTCAGAGCTTTGATGTCTTTGATTTTCAGAACAGTTAACAATTAATAATAAAACTAGCAATCTGATAAAATAAATAAGGCTCAAGCAATTGTGGCAATCACAAACATAATAGTGTGAATTTAACCACTATTAGAAATTTGACTATCATGACAACTATTTCTTTTTCAATTCAATATCTGGCTTTACCCACTCAAACACAGTTCTAGAAAGATTAAATTCTTGCTAATATGTAATTTCCCTCCCATGAGGATGCTGGGGCACAGTTTCATAGTACCTTGCCTAAAAGGTCATGCTGCATGTGATTCCAAACATCGAATATCGGCAAAATATTCAACTGTGGGAGGTTCTACAGCAGAGCACGATCATATGCATACTTTCCAACAGGGGACACTGGATAGTGATTTGCCCAGAGTTGCTAAGGTCAATAGCATCCCCAATGAAATAAGCTAATTCGGTACACCACCAGGAGTCAAACCTAGGATCTTCTTGTCTGGCTGTCTGTGTTAGACTGGGTGGTGCCTTTACCCACTTGGTCATTGGAGAGCAGGGAGGAAACTTAATATGAAATTTCACTGAATACAAGACCAAATCAAAATTTTAAACCTGATAAAGTAGAATTTAGGACACTACTTTGGGTGCTGCTGGTTCTCATCTCACATATATCCAATTTCTCCTTCAGCAAAGATGGACCAAAAGCAGCACATGCTTCAGCTACTTTATGCGTTTTAAACCAGAACTATAAGTTGCAATGCTGAATTCCTTAACAATCAAATTTTTACAGTCACATCGAAAGAACCCACTGAATTTCCAGCATGTCTGGCTTGAAAAGTACATAGTTCCCGATATCAGAATATCTGCATTGAAATGTGCAGATATGCTGAAATTCGAAGGCCATTAAGTGCAGAAGAATATTTAAAAGAAAAAAAATATATACTGCAGGGTCTGGAAATGTGGGCTTAAATCAAGCCAGAAATATTTTTTTTTAAAAAACATTACCATGATTTCAAAGATAGCAGTAACAATAATTTATGGCAGCTTGCACATCAAAAAGAAATTCACTTTAATCACTTTAGTTATTTGATCTATAAAGCTAGTGAAAAATAAGAGGTGAATGAAGAATTTGCCATTTACAAATCACCTGATGATTTCCAGTATGTTATTTTCAAAAGAATACAAATCATTTATCAAGACTGGTTAAAATCTGATGAAGTATTTTAAAGTTATTGAGGTTACATATCAATGTTTAAAAATGCATAAACAAGATGAGTGTAAAGTTTTCAGTATGGCCATTTTTCAAAAAGGAATCCGGATTCTGATGAGAGGAAGTGACTTGTGAAATAGAGTTCAAATCTGATTTTGAAGTTACGGAGAAGCCATAAATGTGTAACATAAATCCTCAGCGCCCCTTCCTCCTCCTCCACCTCCTCCTCCTCCTCCTCTCTACCAGACTTTCAAAAAACCCTAAACAGTAGCAGCAAAGGCATTCATCTAATGTTAATTTTTTTTTACTAAGAAACAAATTCGAGCACATTGTTGGTTATGTGCCATTACAATTCTCAATGATCCTAAAAACATAATTGATTATACAAGTTGAAATGGTCACAAACTAACATTGGAACTGGTGATTCAGTCATGCTAGTATAATTTGCAAATCATTGGCCACTTCTCTTCTACACAAAGTATGGGTCCCTATTAGACCACAATGTTTCAGTCCATTGGCAACATTTCACGTTAGGAGTTTTAAACAGATGAATTTACTTTTGCAACAATTATCATCTATTCCACAACAAACAAATCTGTACTCAAAAAACATTTTAAAAAGGAGTAACACAACTGTAGCCTAGTACTAGCAGTGGCTGAAATATTTTGGCAGCCCTATTTTGCCACTAATACAACACCTCGATCAAAAGTAACAACCAAGCCTCTATAAATTGAGGGACAAATCAGTGAACAACCTCTCAACCTCTTCATTTTGCCAGTGTTCTATACAAATATTCATTCTTTAAATTGCACCTATACATGAAGTGTGAGAATGAGTCACTTCTCCTTCTCCCCCACCCCCCCTTCCCCCTCCCCAATCAATCCAGAAAAGGAAAAAAAGCTTCAAAGTCCTCGGCATCAGAAAGTTAAGATTTTCAATAAATAGATCTATACTGAATTTTATAGAATATGCACTTTCAGGTATTTGGGACCAAACTTAACTTAAGCAGATAGTTCTAAAATATTTCCTTCATAAAATTGGAATAATTGCCATTTAAAAAAAATTGCAGTGAAAATATGGAAAATTTGAAGTGGAAATAAAGAAACATCTCAGAAACAGAATGTTACTTCAACCACTTAACATCTGCCCGTGAAATATTGTACATCCAAAAAGAAAATCACATGAAATAGCATTTCAAAAGATGCCATGTTTTCAGTAGTCATTCCATCAATCATGCCATTGCTTATAAAAGTCACTTTCAAATCAATTATATGACCAAACATTTTTTTCACTTCTATATACATAAGCAGTTACTATTCTTTTTTCAAATTTGATATTGTGCTGAATTGTACAGTGTCGCACAGGTTTTTGCACCTTTCTGCCCCTCTCTTTGAGGTTATCTTTTTATTAAATAAGATCAAAAGGTAGGTTCTTGAGCCTGCTCAGTCATTATTTCAGTTACTTGTTCAATTGTTCAACAGTTGACAATGCGAGAATCCCAAATAAAAAAATAGCTACACACAGCAGTCTTTTCAGTGCAATGTAGTTATCTTTGGGAATGGCTATTTGTACGAGATCATTTGTGATCTGAGAGATTTCATGAGCAATTAGCACAAAAATAAAAGTGCTGACAATAATGTTGAGCACTGGGTTGCCAGGAATGAGTACGAGGATTCCTTTGGTATCTGCTGCAAGCCAGATGTGGTATTGGCATATGAAGAGCTGAAAAACAAATAAAGGTTTCAATGTGTAACGTAATATCAAGCTGGTGTAATATACAGTCAGTTCAAAATTTTAACAAGATCAACTTTCTGTAATCTTCATATTTAATTCTGTTGGAATTCTGTGAGTATACTAATCAGCTCAACTGCATTAAATTTATACTCAAAAAACTGGGCTACACTTAAAACAGAATACTTCCTTTTATTAATATGCCCTTTGTTTCAAATGACGTTACCATAAGTCATGGACAGTTCTGTTAAAGGCTCACACCCCAAACATTAATTTGTTTCCTTTCAGATGCTGACTAGCCTGCTGTACATTTCTAGCACTTTTGGTTTTATTTCAAATTTTTAGTATTCACATTTATTTTTAATATTTCAAGGTTTGCTTGCTTTTAAACTTAGTGAAACTTCTTTTCACCTGGTCTATATATATTTTACTGCTAATGAATTACTTTTGAAGCATAGATATTGCTGTTCTGTAGGTAAACACAGCAGTGCAGTCCCACAAACTGCAAAAGAATGACTAGATCATCTATTGTTGGTGAAGTGATTGACAGAGAAATGTTGGCCTGAAACAGAGAACTTGCTGCTCTTCTTCAAATAATGCCATGGGATCTTTCACACCCACTTAAACCAAGGCCCTGTCAGCCTGCTCAACATCTCATTTGAAAGACAGCACCCTCTGACAATGTAGCACTGCCTCTACTGCTAATGTAGTACTGCAGTGTTGGCCTACATTATGTGCTCAATGTCGTGGGGCCTTGAACCCACAACCTTCTGACTCAGAAGTGAGTGCTACCAAACATCAATCTGCCTATTATTTGGATGGTTCTGGTGGTGTTGTTGCCCTTACAACTTAGTGGGCAAAATAATCTATTGTGTAACAGTAAAACTATTTGTTTAAAAGTCAGTTCACCAGAATACAGTATTTTATTACAATGTAATCAAAATAGGTTTCATTGTGATTATGAAACAGAGGTCAATGATTATTATACTTAGTTTTGTGTTCAGCTCTGCCAGGCCATTGGGCTTGAAAACACAGTGTTCCCAATTTGTTTGAGAGTGTACAGACTGTATCGTTCCTGTGAAAAATGCTGAGATTAGTCAGACAAGGTGCTTTTGATCCAAGCACTTGCAGTAGTATAAACACATTTTTGTTCAATTTGTTTTCTTACTTGTGAGTTTCAAATAGTTGGCTATGTAAGGAAAATTACACCAGCTTGATTAACTGCCCAATAGTATTTGGATCGGAAATGGTGTTAAGAGTTTTTCTTAATGAAATGCTTGTGCATTGTTACAGTGGGTCATTCTGCATTTCTACAAAGGGAGGGGAGGGTTCTTCTGACTTTGATTGCTGCCACTTGCTCTTATCCTACCCTACAACCATGGGCATGCTGACAGGAGGAGGATTTGTGGGTGCGAAACCCAGAAGGGAAGTAGGCGGTGCGACCTTAATGGGGCCAATCAATGCCTCTGGGGGTTTCGCGCCCGACTGCCAGCTTGATTGACAGGCTGGTTGCCTGTTGGGTGAGAGGAGCTACACACCCGGGGCGGGGGGGGGGGGAGAAGAGAAAGGAGAGAGAAAGATCTCATCGGCCATTGGGAGAGAGATGGGGGGGGGGGGGGGGGGGGAGGAGAGGACATCAGACATCACAGGGGATATCGTTTGTAAGGTATATTTATGTAATTTTTTACAATAGGAAATGTAATTTTATTTAATTTATTTAGTCTCTTTTTTACTGCCTGCTTTCGCCAGGCATGAATCAGAAGCCATGGGAAAGCCGCCCAGGTAACGTTAATATCTTTTTAAGGTATACAAAAATTAAACTACCTTAAGTACCTCAATAACGTACATTTGTCCCTTTAATTATCGGCCCGCTGGGTTTAATTGCCGGCGGGACTTCTGGCTTCCTGATTTGCGCACGCACCCAGATGCGTGTGGGTCGTACGTGTTTTTCGGCGGGTTGGAGCCGGGATTCTGTCCCGCTCCATAAAAATGTGATTTTGTTTGCCCCCTGCACCCCGAACCCACCTGGACTTGGCAGTTAAAATCCTGCCCCATGTCTTCCATTGCGCAACTCCGCAGCCATCCCTCACCATCTGTGAGTAGTTATGCAGAAAATCTACTAATTTTAAAGTTTTATTACCTTTCCAAAACTTAAGGAATGCAATTAGTAAAGAATTTGGTGTCTTGAATCATGACCACAATTTAATGGAAATTACTAACAATCTATATTAAAAATACTGGTATAACACCAGTAGGCAGTGTTGTGAGCCTGTCAAGTGATGTAATGTCAAGTGTCAGGGCCACCTAAAGGAAAAAGTAGTAACTCACCTTTGCATTCACGTAGCAGGGGGAAAAATATTAAGAAATGCAAGGAACCATAAAGAAGAAACAAAATGACTACCATCGGAAATCAATTTAAGAGGTACCATTGCAGCCTGCGTATTGATAGCCCCATGAACTCCGCAAGGAAGAAGACAGAATAAGAAAAAAAGCTATTGGAAAGAGAGTGAAGCCTCACAGAATTGTGTAGGTGAGCACAGGTTAACTGCATCAGACAGGCAAGCTAAAAGTCTCCCAAACATGATAAGAGGTGAAAGGCAGGAACCGACACTGGCACACCTTCCGTGGATAAATCTAATGAAGACCAGCACCCCACCCCCCCATTATAGAAAAACAAAGTCACACCACAAACCCGCTACCTTATTGAAGCAAAATCAGCTCTCTGGCACCCATCCCACTGAGGCAAACCCACTTGTCCCTCACCCCATCTCTTCCCCCATCATCCCCCTCTCTCATCACCTTTCCCCTCTCCCCATTCTCACTCTTTACCCTTTCTGCTATACATTCTTTACCCTCTCCATTCTATCCCTCCTTCTCCACTCCCTTCCTGTCCCCCTCTCCTTCTCACCCCGGCCCTTTACTACATCCCCTTCCTCGTCTCTCCTCTGCCCGTCCCCAGTGCACCTCCTCCCTTCGGCCTCCTCTCGACTCCCTCACTATGGTTCAATTATCTCCCTGCCCTCTAACCCTACTTGTCATTGGAATGTGGAACACCACGGGAGCTCAACTCGTTGATTTTTAAATTCGCAGCACTCAACTTTGCAAGCATTCCTACAAAAACAAAGTTAATTTACACATTGTATAGTCCACTTACTTCCAAGGAAATCTTGCCAAACCAGGCAAAAAAGGAACTGTACACAGAGCGAACATAACCAGGAATGTTTCTAATAAGGATGAAGGACAAGATCTGGAAAAAAAATATTTGAAGGAATTTGGTAAGAAATACCATTTATATAGCACAATTTAATCATGAAATAGAAATAAAGGGAAATACCTGCAACACAGAGAAGTAAGGATGAAGCTCATTGCACTCAGTTTTGTTTTTACAGCTGGCACACCATATTGAATAGGTCTGTGTAAACAAGATTGGGTGGATATTTATTGCCAATACACACACATACACTGAAAAAGGGACAAATTGTTATGCACATATTCTGATAACCTATTATTTAGTTGAAGTTCGTTTCCTTCTGTATTTGGATATTAAATTGCTGCTCTATGGCAATGAAGTAAACATAAATTCAGAAAATAAGCTTACAAGTTGCTACTTATTGAAACAAATACAATGCTAAATGAGAGAAAGTCTCTTATAAATTTGGTTCAAATCGCAACATGTACCCCCCTGCCTCCAAGAGGTATTTTCTTCTTGGTCCTCCCTCCTCAAGTTCCCTCATCATCCTCCATTCACTGATCAATACAGCAGGCAGATAAGCTATTTGCAGGCCAAAACCGCTCTCATCCCTGCTACTATGACGAACATAGGAATAATATGGATTGATTTTTTTTTCTTTTTCTTCTCCCACTGGGGAAGAGCTTCCATTAGGTGCTTTTATCAAGTGCCCCAGTGTGCAAATCAGGTCATCCATTTGAAAGATGCTGACAAAGGATCTTCATCCAACTTTTTTTTCAGCTGCTGACAAACTTGCGATGTATTTTGTTTTTATTTCAGAGCTGTGTGTTATGGAAAGTGCATGGGCAGAGGGTGGAAGAGGAGGAGAAAGGAAGGTGACTGGCATGGATGACGGGAAGGGGGCGGGGGGCGCGTTGATGAGACTTTCCACTCAGGGATATGATTTTAGTTACAGTATTGGGAGGCTTAAGAACAAATTTTAGTTTCAGTGGAGGGGGTTGTCCCTTCTCCCCAAGCCAGGCTCCTCTCAGTGAAGGCGGGGTTGGTGGCAATACTTTCCTCTGCTGGGCCTGATACCGCTATGAATGGGCCAGCATTTCCATTTTGGGGAGGAATCCTGTCAGGGACATAAACACGGCCTAGCAGTAAGCAGTGAGTAGAAATTATAGAAATTTACGGCACAGAAGGAGGCTATTTGGCCCATCGTGTCTGTGCCGGCTGAAAAAGAGCTATCAAACCTATTCCCACTTTCCAACTCTTGGTCCGTAACCTTGTAGGTTACGGCACTTCAAGTGCTTATCCAAGTACTTTTTAAATGTGATGAGAGTTTCTGCTTCTACCACCCTTTCAGGCAGTGAGTTCCAGACCCCCACCACCCTCTGGGTGAAAAAAATTCTCCTCAACTCCCCTCTAATCCTCCTACCAATTACTAAAATCTATGCCCCCTGGTTATTGACTTCTCTGCTAAGGGAAATAGGTCCTTCCTATACACTATCTAAGCCCCTCAATTTTATGCCCCTCAATTTTATACACCTCAATTAAATCTCCCCTCAGCCTCCTCTGCTCCAAAGAAAACTTGCCACTTTCCCTCGAATCCAATGGACTCTTACTTTTCTTACCAGTCTGCCATGTGGGACTTTGTCAAAAGCCTTGCTAAAATCCATGTAGACTACATCAAACACGCTACCCTCATTGACCCTCATGATTTTATATCATGTTCTTCAGTGCCAAGAAATCCACATAGATCATGTCCACCGGCTACTACCATGTACTGTATTGTTGGTCTGTTTTGTAAACGGATCAGAAGCCACCTAAAGCAGTTCCCTGCCAAATTTTTCTTTCAGCAGAGAACAAGATAAAACTTGTCAGTGACTGTAAGAGTTTCCAATCGGTTTAGTGGGACTCAATGCTAGCTACAGAATGTGATTCTTGAGGATGGCCATTGCCTGCTGTTGGCAGAATTCATATACTTCAATGAAATTCAACCTGCAGTGCTCTTCAGCCATTGATTATTCTCCAACAGATAAAGGCTGCTCACAATTAACACCATGGGACACTTTGGGGAGGGCAAGCACTTTACAGTTAAAGAGCTTCATCCTATATTAACATCCCTCTTTAAATTCATTCTTGACTTCTAATTTGCAATGTTTTTACAGTTTGGTCAGCTTTGAGATATGTTTGCATTGGTTTATAGATTTAATGTATCTGATTCAAAAGATACACTTCTGAAAAAAGGATTAAGAATTTCTAACCTAAGAGATATATAATATAGCTACTAGAACTTAAGATTTTAGAATTCATTTCTATTATACTTTTAGATCAAGTTAAAAGTTCTGTCTACTAAGATCTGAATATTTTCAATTTAACTATTTTATGTAAAAAATTGTTATTAATCTGATAATATCAATTATATATCTGTTTCTTGGCACTGAAGAACATGATATAAAATCAAAATCAGATTTAGTGCACAAAGAAATTATGATATTTAGTGCACAAAGAAATATGTTAAACCTTATAATAAATGAAGCTGCAAGCACATAATCAACTTGTAATACTTACAGCTAAACTCTTTGATAATGAAGATGACAAGCAACTAGAATTTGTGCAAAAAAATGGCAACATATATGTTCCTGTGGCCATTTATGCATAGGTGCCCATGTCAGCAAAGCAGTTGCTCTGAAACCATGTTGATGTCTAATTCCATGTTAAATTAACATGTTTACAAATGTTGCCTTGTTTATTGTCTTGACTTTATTATTTTTCTTATATAGTTAAATTAATTGACTAGACTTGAGCTATTTTGTGACACCAGGAAGTGAGATTTTTGTCACCTAATTTGACCTCCTCAATAATGGGATGGGAGTGAAAGAGAATTTAATTCTTTCTTTTAAAACTGCATTGCCCAGTAATACCATTTTCAACAGATACTGGGTTCTGTTTTCTGATTAAATTCTTCAGTAGAATGTGATGTCAATTATTCATACTTTTTGATATTGGTGAATAATCAGCCTGAGCTGCCTTATTAGAACTACGCAACACAACAGTTGATGATACCAGAACTGAGAGGATATACTGATCAGGAAAGGTTGAACAGGTTGGGGGTCTTTTCTCTAGAAAAGAGAAGGCTGAGGGCTGACTTGATAGAGGTCTTTAAGATAATGACAGGGTTTATTTTTAGGGTCGACACAGAGAAAATGTTTCCACTTGTGGGGGCATCCATAACTAGAGGTCATTGATATAAGACAGTCACTAATAAATCCAATAGGGAATTCAGGGGAAACTTCTTTACCCAAAGAGTGGTAAGAATGTGGAACGCACTACCACAAGGAGTAGTTGAGGCAAATAGCATAGATACATTTAAGGGGAAGCTAGATAAGCACACGAAGGAGAAAGAATTGGAAGGGTATGCTGATAGGGTTAGATGAAGTAGGGAGGGAGGAGGCTCATGTGAAGCATTAACGCCGGCAGAGACCAGTTGGGTCGAATGGCCTGTTTCTGTGCTGTAAACTCGATGTAACTTCAGCAGGATATCTGCTGTGGTGCATCAGCATCAATTACTGTTTTCAGGTCTGGGAGGGGTGGGCAAATGCTTCTGATGGGGGTTTAAGGGCAGTACGATTAGCTGGAGGTTATGGATTACAGAATGACTCGCAACAACCACCTGTATTGCTAACAGATGACAGTCAAAGGCCCCCTTCTGAAATTAAGAAAGGCAGGTAATTGCCTAGTGAGTATCAAGATTAGAATTATTGTTTTACCATGTGCAGCTTTGCGAAATGGGGGAGAGGGTGCTCTAGGAAGAAGATACCAGTATGGAGCCAGTGCGTGAGTCTCACTGATAGCGTTCAGTCCTGGAGCTGAGTATTGCTCGTGATTCACGGCATATGGATGTTTCAAGAGACTATTTTTTAAATTCCACAAACAGAGAAGTTTCGATGTAATCATTTGTTCTACTGCTCCACTGGGTGTCTTTGTAATGGAACCTGACTCTGAAGGCACTGTATAAATGCAAGTTATTGTATTCATTCCAGCAAAAGTAGGTATCAAGACTGCTCTTTCTGCTTCTTTTACACAGAATTGCAATCTGTACAGTTGTATCAATCTAGTATTTTCCCCACAGCTGACAAAATATCCATAGGTAATCTCATTTATCTAAATTATAATTTGTCACTCACCAAAAATACAACTACTGATGTAAAAAGTAGGAAGGACGACATCCTCGGTGCGAACAATGTCTCTCCTTTGCCTTCAGAAAGCAGGTGACCCTTCTTTAATACACCATAAAGAAAAGCAAAGACCATGCCATGTAGGACTGCCTGTAGAGAAACAGAAGAATATTAAAATAAACAAGTTATATTTTAACAGCATTGAGTAATTTTAAACAAATGCATAGACAACCATGTACTTAAAGGGCACAAAATCTAATATCTCAAACCTTTTTAATCAACTTAATAAAGTATGCAGAAAACAGCAAAAATGATTTTAGAATGATCTGGAAGGTAAAGGCACATTTTGAGTGGAAATTGGTCTCTGTACCCAGTTCTTAATTCCTGCTATGGATGAGCAGATAATCATAAAATCTCATTATAACCTTCCCATGCTTATTCGTCAAAGAATCTATCTAACCCTTAAGCAGGCTCATTTTTTTTTCAGAAGACGACAAAATTCACATCAATCTCAACAACCCAATCTAATCTATTTCTTTCTT
Source organism: Heptranchias perlo (assembly GCF_035084215.1). Classification (NCBI taxonomy): domain Eukaryota; kingdom Metazoa; phylum Chordata; class Chondrichthyes; order Hexanchiformes; family Hexanchidae; genus Heptranchias; species Heptranchias perlo. The sequence continues at coordinate 93,960,917 of NC_090326.1, forward strand.
CCTATAGGATCTATCTGCTTCAAAACATTAAAAGATAAATCAGATACACAAAAAGCTACAAAATTAAGACATTATTAACCATAAAATACAAATACATTACTAATTACTGCTGAAAGTATCCATTGCAAGTTAAAATAATTGGTTTGTTTTTCATTTATTTTGAAAATACTTCAGCCCTTCCCTTTCAACTTCTAATTTGTAGTACTTTTCAATAGCCCAACTGATACAGGACAAGAATAATTTATATTAACAGTATAACTAATCTTAAATCATATCTATAAATTCAGATTAAGCCTCAAAAGAACTTTAGCCTTGTGATCCATACATTAGGACACTGACAATTAAGCATTTTCTACATTAAAAAACAAGCAGACTTAATTGAAAAAATCAGATTTAAAATTAAAATTGTTTGACAGTTCTTCTGGAAAATTATAACCAATCTTCAGTCTTCCCAGCATCAACATCTCACACTGAGCATGTAGGCAACCGACTCACAGATGACCAATATGTCCTGTAATCATAAATCAGGAAGCACTTGATGCCACTCATGCATGATTCTGCCGTCCAGTTTCCCTTGACCCAAGATTCAGCTCACTTGGTGCAGCTCAAATTGAGGACTGAGCAAAGCAGGGCAAGGAATTAAATAATTCATCCTGCATTCCATGGCTGCTAGTGCACCAACATTCAGCACCACTACACTATCACCAGTGTAAAAACCAATGTATGAAAGATGCATTATACTGAATCTTTGTTTGCTATAGTTAATCAATTCTTGATATGTGTAGGATTTACATCTCAGGTGTTTAATAATACAGCACAGTGGAACTCATGTACAAGGACATGTTGTAGACTTTGTTGTATTGGCAAATGGGGCTATATTTTTTTTTAAAAGAAGACTTTTGCACTTGTTATAATTGAAAAACTGGACAGGTAGGATTGCAGAGAGAGGATACAACTGCAACCTAAAGCAATAATTGACCTAGCCAGTTTTGTTTCCCTATTGTATCAAGTGCCTGTGTACATCTAGGGAAAAGGGAAAAAAAGGAAAGGAGACATTTTCAATTTGTAAGCACTCAACTAATGGATCAGTAGCTAAGTTCATTGTGTGGTGTGGTATTAAGTCATTGAAACAGGGAAGGCCTGAAATTTGATCGCTGGTTTGTACTATTAGCTAATCTTGGCTATGGTGTACTATAGCTGGCCCCAACCTTGGTTGGATGTGGAGGAGAAATCAAAATCAGTTAGGGCTGAAAGCATAAATGTGTGGACATCAGATGGTTAAACAATGACCCCCCCCCCACCCCCTCCCAGACACGCACTCTAGCCCATTTAGACACAAGAAATAGGAGGAGTAGGTCATACGGCCCCTTGAGCCTGCTCCCCCATTCAATCAGATCATGGCTGATCTTTGACCTCAACTCCACTTTCCCATCCGATCCCCATATGTTCTTATTAGGGGAATCAAGAGATAAGAAATGGGAGCAATAGACAAGATACTGGAGGGCTACAGGCACTCATGGAACTGCATCCCACAGTATAAGTTATCACCTTCAGAAGACAAGAGATAGCAGGGGACAAAATACGGTGGGGGGGGGGGGGTGGTTGAAATTGTGACAATATTTACATTACAGTCAAAATCTCAACAGACAAGTTTAAACACTATAAAGCAAGTGGTCCACCCCAATGGATATTGAAGAATTTAAATGAATTATAACCTGGTTGACAGAACAAAAAAAATCTTATGCAAACAGTTTATTGCTGAAAGAATGCATGCACCAAATATCTAAACCTTTAACTTTCAGATCATTTTCTGCCACTGCAGCATTTAACAAAACAGCTGATTGATACAAGGTTACGTACAAAGCGATCTAACTTCCATCGAAACCACCATTCATGAAGGAAGCCCTGCCATTCAAATAGCTTTGAAATTGGCCATACTGAAAAAGCGTTTTCAAAAGAACTCTGAAATAAACAGAAACAAAGTGTTTAGATATTCAGCACACTTGGGGTTCTGGTCTTCACGTTATAAAATGGAGATAGAGGCACTGGAGAAGGTGCAAAAAAGATTTACTAGGACGATACCAAAACTAAGAGGTTATACATATCACAAAAGATTGAACAGGCTAGGGCTTTTTTCTCTAGAAAAGAGAAGACTGAGAGGTGAACTTATGAAAGGTGTTTCAGATTATGAAGGGATTTGATAGGGTAGAGGTATTCTGGTCTTCCCCCGCAAATGGAAACATTTGCGGGGGAAGACCAGAACTAGGAGCCATAAATATAAGATAGTCGCTAATAAATCCAATAGGGAACTCGGGAGAAACTTCTTTACCTAGAGAATGGTCAGAACGTGGAACTCGCTACCACAAGGAGCGGTTGAGATGACGAGCATAGATGCATTTAAAGATAAACATGTGAGGGAGAAAGGAATAGGATATGCTGATAGGGTTAGATGAAGCTCGTGTGAAGCATAAGCACCCGCATGGACCTGTTGGGTCAAATGGCCTGTTTCTGTGCTGTACATTTTGTAAATATAAACTTCCCTGTCAGCTGTGTGAACAAATCTAGTGTCAAAGTATGGTTGAAATTTAATGTAAGTAAACTTAAGTCACAGGTCAGTGCTTGTTCACACTAAAATGTGCAGGTATGGTTTCTAGCTCACCTTGCATTAACGCCTGATAAAACAAAGACTACTTGAACAGCTTTATTCTATTTGGTAAGCAATTGGGTCAGTAAGTTAACATTTAAGTACAGAACTTTCCACCTTCATGGTCAAAGCAATGGTGGTTATACAAATGCAAGTTTTTGTTGTTGGTTCATAGCATGTGTGTTTATAACCCAAGAAATACGAGAAAGTAATTTGACGAGAACTCAAGTTTTACGCTACTGAGGTGACAAACTTGTGTTCAGATGAACAAATAGACAATAGCATAGCAAACCCCTTTTAAGTGTCTCTTTTGTTATTGAGCTTTTTTGGAGGAAAAAGTCTAACCCCTTCTCTAGCAAAGTGCTGCAACAGCCCCCAAAGATGTTTCTTTGTGGATTATCTTTATTTTGCGTATAAACAACTAATGGCTCGGCAGACATTTGAGTGTTAAATGGATGTAATTTAATAAGAATGTAAGCAAAACAAATTAGAAGCGAACAAAAAAAATGAACAATGATGCAGCTATTTAAGCTAGCGAGGAGCTGAACAGTCAGGCCAGAAAAGATCCCAGATTTGTGCTGAGTTACACAATATCTAGTCAGCCTGGGTAACAATGGGGACGGTACAATTGGCCTCTATAACCTTGAGTTATGGATTAGGGGAAGGGAAAGGGAAGAAAGTCAGCTAGGGCTCCCGTTCAACGTACACCAGTTTCTGGCGTGATCGGAACGCGCACCTGATGAAGTCAGCAAGAGGCCCGAGTCAAATTCAGCATTGTGCCCCATTGGATTGAAACCAGTGAGCTGTGGGTGCCAATCAGGTGTCCTGGTGCAGTTCACTGAACAGAATCTTTTTTTTATATTCATTCATTCATGGGATGTGGGAGTCACTGGCAAGGTCAGCATTCTTTGCCCATCCCTAATTGCCTTTGAGAAGGTAAGCCGCCTTCTTGAACCTCTGCAATATTGTGATAATCTGATGAATTCTGGCCAGCTCCGATGCTGCAGTTTGGTCAGGTGGGTGGGTGGCTGCAGAGGCCCAGGCCAGCAGCAGCCCACTGTATTTTTGTGGAGCCAGGAGGAGCAGCAATGTTACTTTTAAAAAGTTTTGTGGCCATATCTTGAGCGACCGACAGGAGTCCCTTTAAGGATTGCTGGTTAGGCCGCTCACACCTAGGTGGGAACTTGCATAGTACAAGCTCTGCCCATTTATAACTAAATTTTAATTCTACAACAGGCATTAGGCACCTAATATATGCAAATTGAGGTGCTAACACCAGTTTCTGGCAGGTGTCCTAGACACCTAAAAGGCACCCACTTCTAATATAGTGACTGGCTTACTTGCAAGACAGATTGGGCGCGGGAGCTTGCAACTCGAAATTGGCAGGACCAGTGATGATTTTAAGCTCGAAAACATGCGCAAAATTAAGCTGAATTTCTCCCCTCCGATCTCTAACGAACGACCCAAGCTGGAAGTGTGCATGTGATGCCTCACATAGCCAGAGAGCTTGCCAATACTCTTGTCCCAGCTGACACATGGGTGACTTCTACCAGAGGACACTTGATATTTATGGAACCATATGCTAGCAAGGAGAGAAGATTGACATAAAATTTGAGAGGAAAGGAAAAATGAATGATAGTGAATTATTACCACCCACGTTCTCTACTGCTAGCATATAGTGCCTGAAATCATCTGCAGGACCAGAAGTGGCCAAATGGGTTGATTCTTTGCACTGAGATTTCTAATGATGATTTATGAAGTACAATTAGAATCATCACCAAGTAAAAGGATACCAATAAATTCAACATTCTTAGAATGAACCAGAAAATTACAATCAACTTTAACAAATAAAAATTAAATATTACATTTGTAGAAAAAAGACTAGTTCTAAAAGAATCTACTGTTGTTCTAGCCTGAACATTATTGAAAGTTTAATGATAACCTCAAACACATGTTCTCAAAGTTAGGGTGCTTGGATTGCATTTTTATTAAAAGAATTTTGACTCTGAGAATGTATCACTTTATGAAGTCTGACAGCCTAGCAGTGTTTCTCAGAACGAGAAGTTGCAAATTAATGCATGTAGATAAACAATAGATCGATGCAAGAACACACATCTCCTCACCTTATGACAGAGGGGATTAAAAATAGAACTCTTAATCCCTTTCTATCTACCTGGAAAGAAAAGCAGCGAGCTCTTCCTTTTTATATTTTTCACTTAAAGAATATAAACACTAACCTGAGAAGCTGCAAGTAGGCATATACACAAAAACAAACCAAGCAATTTGAACACCACCTCCCAATAGGGGGAACAAGAACCTGAATTTTAAAAAATAGAAATTCTATATTAGATTAGTGTACTAATAAATTCAGATTTTTGTAAAACTATAAAAAGGATTGTGAAAACATGTACTGAATACTAAAAATATTTCATGCATACACTAATAAATGTTGTTAAATATAATTCGTGCAACTGGCTAACTTGAAAGTATATGTGAGCATTTGCCTTACGTACCACTATAACCATTTTGTGAAAGAATATAGGTCTTTAAATAGTTCCTCCTCCACTACCACCACCCCCATAATCCCCAGCCAATTTTATTATAGCAAGCTTAAGGATCTGTCCTGTTTCAGATTACAAGAATCACTTATTTTTAAGAACTTGTAGCTATCCCTATTATTTGGGGAAACCTGACCATCTGGCAGTTACATTATGTTTCCCCAGGTGGCAGAGGGTTCTAGTTTCTTGCCTCCCCGTTATTCAAATCTATCTGCCAGTTAGAATAAGTAGCCTTCAGCTCATTGTTTAATCTCTAGTGAACCAGCAAGTGTTTTTGTTAGTTGGCATTTCACACTTCTGGGACATGTGCTTGCATTGGCTGATATTGCACAACCACCCTGCAAAAAAACACGGGTGAGCATGAGGACATGGGAACACTTGGTTCCTGTTATGTCCAAGTCTCTGGTATGCCCTGCCCACTTAATGGTGCAAGTTGTGAAAAAAAAGCATCGCACTTTGAGTTTTCAACATAAACAAGTACTGTACCGTTTTCATCTTTCTTGCCAGTCTGAGGCCAAATGCCTAGAGTGGCATAAATGACCATGAACCAGAAAGTTACTAATGGAACAAAGTAGTAGAATTGATATGGTCGATCCATTACCAGGCATAGCACCACCACCAAGAAATTTAGACGAAATAATATCTGAGAAAGATAATAGTTAAATCAGAGATTACAATTTCCAGCACATCGTCAAAACTAACAGATATCACCCATCAAGCTCCATTTATATACAACCTCAATATAAAAAATTTGTACATTTAAAAATTCCTTTGCAAGCAGAGGTGGTTGGGAATACTGAACACGAATCTCAGTGTTGGTGCCACTTTAGGTTTTTTTTAAACCCACAGAAGCAATATGGTCATTAATTTTTGTTCCCCTTCCACCTCCAATTTCCCTCCCTGCTCTTCTGAAGGTTCACAACTGAAACGTTAGCCTGTCTTTTCTCTTTTCAGAAGCTGATGGACTTGTGCTTTTCTAGCATTTCCTCCTTTTCCACGTTTTTAAGCATGTGCAGATTTTCTTTTTCTGGGACCTTAACAAAAACCATTGCTGATTTTCCCCTCCCTAGCTCAGGGATCAGGGGACAAATGTAGCACCCCAAATGACATCACCCAAGCAACATGGGTTTAACCTGGGCCATTCTGGTTGGTATGGCTCAGTGCTACACCAACAACAACTTGCATTTATATACTGCCTTTAACGTAGTAGAACGTCCAAAGGCACCAAAGGAGTGTTATGTCAAAATTTGACACCGAGCCACATAAGGAGCTATTAGAACAGGAGACCAAAAGCTTGATCAAAGAGGTAGGTTTTGAGGAGTGTCTTAAAAGAGAGAGAGAGAGAGAGAGAGAAAAAGAGAGAGAAAGAAAGAAAGAAAGAGAGGGAGGGAGATAGGCAAAGAGGCTTAGGAGGGAATTCCAGAGCTTAGGGCCTAGGTAGCTGAAGGTACGGCAGCCAATGGTGGAGCGATGAAAATCAGGGAAGCGCAAGAGATCAGAATTGGAGGAGCGCAGAGATCTCGTAGGTTTGTAGGGCTGGAGGAGGTTATAGAGATAGGGAGGGGCAAGGCCATGGGGGGATTTGAAAACAAGGATGAGAAGTTTAAAATTGAGGCCTTGCTGGACTGGAAGCCAATGTAGGTCAGTGAGCACAGGGATGATGGGTGAACGGGACTTGGTGTGGGTTAGGATATGGTCAGCAGAGTTTTGGATGAGCTCAAGTTTACAGAGGGTGCAAGATGGGAGACTGGCCAGGAGGGCATTGGAATAGTAGTCCTTTAAGACGCTCTTTAAAACCCACCCCTTTGACCAAGATTTTGGCCACATGTCCTAATATCTCCTCATATGGCTCGGTGTCAAATTTTGTTTGATAATACTTCTGTGAAGCGCCTTGGGACGTTCTATGTTAAAGGCATTATATAAATGCAAGTTGCTGTTGTTGTAACAAATGCATGGATGAAGGTTTTAGCAGCAGATGAGCAATAAATTTATCTATTAAGCCACCAGGGAAGCTCCTAAAACAAAATGACAAGATTTTGTCAAGCAAAGAGTGTGCCATTATTTTCATACAAGTACAGTACATTGGGCACCAGGTTCTGGATCAATATTAGAGCATGTTTCCTGAAAAGTGCCCAAGGTCACCCCTTACTTTTTTCATGAGAATTTAAGTGGGGATAAAACTTTTTATCCCCCCCCACGAAGTAAATTGATGCACACCAATAAAACATTAAAAAAAAGCCTAATTTTCCAAGGACACTGTCCCATTTTATTCCAAGTGTAACCTCAATTGAGAGGGCAGAATAGACTACCACCACCAACTGCGTTTCCACAAATGTTATCAATACTGCTCCTTGATCAATGAAATCAATGGGTATCCTGAAGCAACATGTGAAGGCATCTTTCCCCCTCTCACCAAGATGAGCCAGTTAAGCTTGCCAAAATCTTCTTTTAGGAATAGCAAGTGTGACTGTCAATATATATTGAGATTCAGATTAAGATCTCCTACTTGGAATTCAAACATTCTAGCACTGCAGTTATTGGGCTAGGTGAGTTTCTATTCAACAGTTTAAAAAAAACAATTGCACAATAGCGGTTAGAGAATTGCATAGAAAATTGTTAGAGCGCGATCTGGATTGAAAACTGTAATGTAGGTTAAATTTCCAAAGTGAAGGGTACATTTTTTTTTAAACTGTAAAGGTTTCTAAGCAAGAGTTAAACACTTTGAACTTTATACACAAGTAAAAGATTAGTTTTATAACATTCAAAAGGCCAGCAAAAATTTTAAAAAATTAAAATTAACAGAATTTTAAAAAAATACCTAACACAACTGCTTTGTGTTTTTTTTTCCCTACAGCTTTGAGCTCAATTTTAACAAAGAGCAACAAAGATAGTAAATACAAATAATTTCCACATTGTACAATCTTTGCATAATTTTTATGTTGCTTACCTGACAGATTCGAGATATTCCATATTCCCCACTTTTCCAAAAGTAAGAAAAGTGCCCATAACCTGTTTGGAACAGGTATGCTGCCACTAGAACGCGAACATGCATGTACACAGGTAAAAACTAAAAACGAAAAGTTTGATATTAGATTACAATTTTCATATCAACGTTAGATAAAATTCAAAATATTACACGTATTTAACAGCAATGGTAAGGAACACCTGTTAATAATTGACAAAATTAAATAAACTTGCAATTCACAGTCTTAACATTTTAACAGCAAAATAACTGACACTTACAGTACTTGCTCCTGATATATGATATATCAGTATAATTAGCTGCATCCAACCCTTCCATTCATCCGTCTGCTCTCTGTTCAACATAGTGGTCTAATAAGAACAAGAATAAACTGTTCATAAACATACATACATTTTCAGTTAATTTAATAATTCCCATTCTAGGCCATCTGCCATTAACCAGGAGCATAAGCTGCTCTGGCCGACAAAAGTCAAAGAAATTCCAAAAATACTGCTTCTGCCAGTCAAGAATTTACAAATGCTTTGATCTCCTTCCAATCACCCCCTTCCCACCCCCACCACCCCCCCCCCCAATAGCTTACTTGCTTACAGATGTGAGCAAGAGCAACCTAGCGTGATTTGCTCTACATTTTTTCTTGCTGTGGAATAGTGCCTATCTCCACTCTGCACCTATCTTTGACCGCAAAGTATTCACAGATAGGAACCTGAATTTTCCAGTGTATTGCGTCACTATGGCACCCTAACAATTTGCAACTTAAAGAAAAGATGATAGCAGCCCCTTCAACAGCAATAACTGCCGTAACTTAGTGGATTCTAGGCCTCAGGAGAAACAAATGAATGACCCCAAGACTTTCTTTGACTTAATATACAGCTCAAACTATGGATCCAGCAATTATTTTACAAAGGGAAACAGATTCCAAAACTTCTATGATCACATTTCACAAAATGAAAAAGTAACCACTCAGGATTGGGACCACATTTTGATATTTTATACTATATATCTGCACAAGTGTTCTGTAAGGTTTGAATTATATAAAGTAGCACTAGGAGACTGTATAAATGAATTGCCTAGTTTTAAAATGAACTACAAAGTCAGTTATATTTTTTAGTTTTGATGCCAAAATGTTGCTGCTCTCACGAATAAATGTACTGCAAAGATTTAAGAGAGAAAATACCTCTTTTGTGTTATCATTGTAGAAAACTCCCAGCACAAGAATATACACCAGTGGTATGAAGAATGTTGAATGTGTGTAATATTTCTGCTCTTTCATGAACAAATCAGCTCTGTCACAGAGATAGAAATAGCCCATGATCAGGCCTAATTTAGAAAGGGACAACAGTAGTTTTTCAGGATTGGAGACTGAAGCTGTAGCAGGTTTCTTCTCTTCTCCACTCTCAACATCAGTACTAGGTTTACTCTTCCGCCAACTACGACAAAAGTAAGTCATAACTATGCAGCCAATGATGCAAATGCCGAAAAAGCAGCCAGTCAATTTCTGAATTAGAGAAAGGGGAGACCGGGGAAGGCAGCATGAACCATCAATGGGCTTCACAATCCTGTTGCAATAGGAATTCATGAGGATCATAGCGTTCTGTAAAAGAAATACAATAATTGATTTTTCATCTTTCAACATTTTACAGGAGATTCTTCAATGTTCCATACATTGAGATTCAAAAATACTCCACAATAGGTATTCATTTTATGTAGGATGCACGCAATGCTAATACTTTTGAAATGTCAAATATTAGTTTATGAAATAATTACCCCCCAGTAATACAGCAATTTGTTAAAAATTCCCAGCATAACAACCAATTCATATAATATATACTTTTTTTGAGAAATGTTCACTTTTACCGGTTCATCAGATATTTTCCATGTCCAGCATCAAAAGTCTCTCCTGTAAGTGATCCCTTGCTCCCTATAAATTGCATCCCGATTTTATACTTTATCTGGTGACAGTGCTACTTGGGGGTCAACCAGAAATCCTTGCAACTATAATTAGCTCACAGCATTGTCACAAGCACCCTCATTATTTATTCTTCTGTCATCTGAAAATATCAGACCTTGCCCTAGTCAAAAAGGAGGCATATGACATGCATAGACAGCTGGGATCAAGTGGATCCCTTGAAGAGTATAGAGATTGCCGGAGTAGAGTTAAGAGAGAAATCAGGAGGGCAAAAAGGGGACATGAGATTGCTTTGGCAGATAAGGCAAAGGAGAATCCAAAGAGCTTCTACAAATACATAAAGGGCAAAAGAGTAACTAGGGAGAGAGTAGGGCCTCTTAAGAATCAACAAGGTCATCTATGTGCGGAACCACAAGAGATGGGTGAGATCCTAAATGAATATTTCACATCGGTATTTACGGTTGAGAAAGGCATGGATGTTAGGGAACTTGGGGAAATAAATAGTGATGTCTTGATGAGTGTACATATTACAGAGAGGGAGGTGCTGGAAGTCTTAACGCGCATCAAGGTAGATAAATCTCCGGGACCTGATGAAATGTATCCCAAGACGTTATGGGAGGTTAGGGAGGAAATTGCGGGTCCCCTAGCAGAGATATTTGGATCATCGACAGCTACAGGTGAGGTGCCTGAAGATTGGAGGGTAGCAAATGTTGTGTCTTTGTTTAAGGAGGGCGGCAGGGAAAAGCCTGGGAACTACAGACCGGTGAGCCTGACATCTGTAGTTGGTAAGTTGTTAGAGGGTATTCTGAGAGACAGAATCTACAGGTATTTGGAGAGGCAGGGACTGATTAGGAACAGTCAGCATGGTTTTGTGAGAGGAAAATCATGTCTCACGAATTTGATTGAGTTTTTTGAAGGGGTAACCAAGAAGATAGATGAGGGCTGTGCAGTAGAACGTGGTATACATGGACTTTAGCAAAGTCTTTGACAAGGTACCGCATGGTAGGTTGTTACATAAGGTTAAATCTCACGGGATCCAAGGTGAGGTAGCCAATTGGATACAAAATTGGATTGACGACAGAAGACAGAGGGTGGTTGTCGAGGGTTGCTTTTCAAACTGGATGCCTGTGTCCAGCGGTGTGCCTCAGGGATCGGTGCTGGGTCCGCTGTTATTTGTTATTTATATTAATGATTTGGATGAGAATTTAGGAGGAATGGTTAGTAAGTTTGCAGATGACACCAAGATTGGTGGCATTGTGGACAGTGAAGAAGGTTATCTAGGATTGCAACGGGATCTTGATAAATTGGGCCAGTGTGCCGATGAATGGCAGATGGAGTTTAATTTCGATAAATGTGAGGTGATGCATTTTGGTAGATCGAATCAGGCCAGGACCTACTCCGTTAATGGTAGGGCGTTGGGGAGAGTTATAGAACAAAGAGATCTAGGAGTACAGGTTCATAGCTCCTTGAAAGTGGAGTCACAGGTGGATAGGGTGGTGAAGGCATTCAGCATGCTTGGTTTCACTGGTCAGAACATTGAATACAGGAGTTGGGATGTCTTGTTGAAGTTGTACAAGACATTAGTAAGGCCACACTTGGAATACTGTGTACAGTTCTGGTCACCCTATTATCGAAAGGATATTATTAAATTAGAAAGAGCGCAGAAAAGATTTACTAGGATGCTACCGGGACTTGATGGTTTGACTTATAGGGAGAGGTTGGATACACTGAGACTTTTTCCCCTGGAGAGTAGGAGGTTAAGGGGTGATCTTATAGAAGTCTATAAAATAATGAGGGGCATAGATAAGGTCGATAGTCAAAATCTTTTCCCAAAGGTAGGGGAGTCTATAACGAGGGGGCATAGATTTAAGGTGAGAGGGGAGAGATACAAAAGGGTCCAGAGGGGCAATTTTTTCACTCAAAGGGTGGTGAGTGTCTGGAACGAGCTGCCAGAGGCAGTCGTAAAGGCGGGTGCAATTTTGTCTTTTAAAAAGCATTTGGACAGTTACATGGGTAAGATGGGTATAGAGGGATATGGGCCAAGTGCAGGCAATTGGGACTAGCTTAGTGGTATAAACTGGGCGACATGGGCCGAAGTTGCGTGTTTCCATGTTGTAAACTTCTATGAGTCTATGAATGACAAATCTGGTTCATTAATAGTAAAAAGAAACAGCGCTGAATATCATTACAGCAGATTTCATGTTATTACAAAACCTTTAACTTGCACCTCATCAAAAACCTCACTACACAGCTAACTTTCCTTATATACTAAAACTGGATCAGCATCTGTAATGAAAAGCTATACAGAAACATCTTGACCTCTATCTAGATGAGCCCAGAGGAACTGAAAAGCTGCAGCAGCCTGTTGAAATATATCTTTCTGCCCGAGTCACATAATAAATGCCAAACACAAATTCAATTGCATGTGTTACCAAGTCTTTTAGCTGAAACTGATTTCAATCCTGAAAACAACGTGTTAAGGGGTTTACAGTTGTTTTACAATCAAAATGCATTTACATATGAAAAATTCAATGTCTTTGAACTGTTCCTCCACAATGGCAATTCCCATCCACCCATTAGGGAATTTGGATTTTGCCCTCAGCCCACAGAAATCAACCTTGCAGCAAAACAAATTTATAGTGACCTGTGAGACAGACACATACAAAAAATGCACAAGATTTTATGACAGAACTCTCTATCATCTCAAAGTTCTTACTGTCCTCCACAGAATTAAAAAGTATTTAAGTTTTAGCTTTGAAGATTAAATAATCCACATCAGTTCGGCATCAAATTAAAAATATAGAATCATAGAAGTTACAACATGGAAACAGGCCCTTCGGCCCAACATGTCCATGTCGCCCAGTTTATACCACTAAGCTAGTCCCAATTGCCTGCACTTGGCCCATATCCCTCGATACCCATCTTCCCCATGTAACTGTCCAAATGCTTTTTAAAAGACAAAATTGTACCCGCCTCGACTACTGCCTCTGGCAGCTCGTTCCAGACACTCACCACCCTTTGAGTGAAAAAATTGCCCCTCTGGATCCTTTTGTATCTCTCCCCTCTCACCTTAAATCTGTGCCCCCTCGTTATAGACTCCCCTACCTTTGGGAAAAGATTTTGACTATCGACCTTATCTATGCCCCTCATTATTTTATAGACTTCTATAAGATCACCCCTTAACCTCCTACTCTCCAGGGAAAAAAGTCCCAGTCTGTCTAACCTCTCCCTGTAAGTCAAACCATCAAGTCCCGGTAGCATCCTAGTAAATCTTTTCTGCACTCTTTCTAGTTTAATAATATCCTTTCTATAATAGGGTGATCAGAACTGTACACAGTACTCCAAGTGTGGCCTCACCAATGCCCTGTACAACTTCAACAAGACATCCCAACTCCTGCATTCAATGTTCTGACCAATGAAACCAAGCATGCTGAATGCCTTCTTCACCACCCTATCCACCTGTGACTCCACTTTCAAGGAGCTATGAATCTGTACTCCTAGATCTCTTTGTTCTATAACTCTCCCCAACGCCCTACCATTAACGGAGTAGGTCCTGGCCCGATTCGATCTACCAAAATGCATCACCTCACATTTATCTAAATTAAACTCCATCTGCCATTCATCGGCCCACTGGCCCAATTTATCAAGATCACGTTGCAATCCTAGATAACCTTCTTCACTGTCCACAATGCCACCAATCTTGGTGTCATCTGCAAACTTACTAACCATGCCTCCTAAATTCTCATCCAAATCATTAATATAAATAACAAATAACAGCGGACCCAGCACCGATCCCTGAGGCACACCGCTGGACACAGGCATCCAGTTTGAAAAACAACCCTCGACAACCACCCTCTGTCTTCTGTCGTCAAGCCAATTTTGTATCCAATTGGCTACCTCACCTTTGTGGTTTATTTCAAAACTAGATAATTAATTTACACAATCCACATAATTTCAGAAGGCCTTTAAAGATTAAGATGCTCCCAGAGGGTTACAAGATTACTTTTACTGGATAGGAATCAACCCAAGAGACTGCAGACATAAGCTCTGTGCACATAGCTTAATACTAATTGAGAAATCTTGTACAGGGGCCAAAAGCATAAAGTATGGGAAATAAATGGCATCCAGAGCCACGAAGGAGCACTTCTCCCAGATCTTGTACCGTGTTCCTCCAACCAATAAGTAATACCATATTGTATAGAGTGCTATTGCTCACTAGTTTCTTTTCCATCTAGGTGATTGACTACTCCCAAATCAGTTATCAATAAAGGGTCACATATTTCAAGAGGCAAAATTTTAGACAGTTTCCCATAATGTTTTATTTAGAAAAGTTTAATATCTATTCCAGCACCAGAAATCTAAACTGTTGTACCTGCTTAGTCTGCTTTACCTACACTGCATTTATGTAGGGATATTAGTTACAAGATTGAGGCCAACTTGGCAACAGAATATGTGTCGTCCATATACAAAGTACACCTTTTATTTCATTCCTCATATCTGTTCATTATTTACTCCAACTTATCATTTACCTATATTGGATTTCCCTCCTAATAGGACCTATCCATGCTTGAAGAAGCAACCACTCGAGGTATATATAGTGTGTTTTCATGGTTAAGAAAGTGCCATTTTGAAATGAACATATTTTTTGCATGGGTGAAACTGTTCTGAGCCCTTTACAGAAGGCCATGGACATCTTCCACTACAATTTGAACTTGTGTGCCACAATATGAATTATGTTGCAACTAAGTTACAAAAGGACAGAAGGATGCCTTATAATCTACACCGAAAGTCAGCAGATGCTCTTACGCAATTTGATATATACATGCGAAACAGTGGATTTATAATGAATTCTAATCGTTCAATAATACAAAGGCTCCATAAGCATTTCCAGGTTTCTGAACTTAAATCTTTGTTGCTAAAGCATGCCAGGAGGTAGTTCATCCAAAATCTTTAATAATAATTTAGTGATAACTCTTGATTTGATAATTTAACTGCAAGAATTAATAAAACTTGAACAGTTTACAGCTATTGTCACAAGATACCTACAATGTCTCTAGTGGTTTCAGGTAAATGCAGGCCATCTAAGGATCCTACAATGGTTTCTTCTGCAACTAATTTGGAAGCCCGGAGGATCTTGACCTTGGCTGCCACATTTCTGGTACTGCTGTTCAAAATGCTCAAAGCTGCATTATTGTATAAGCCAATCCTCTGATTAGTGATCATTTTCCTGTTCTCACTCAGCAAATCCTCATATACTGGATCTAAGAAAAATAAAAATAAAATCACCATAAGTCAAATTTAGTATCTCAGATAACCTACAGAACATCACTCTCACAAGTATGTAGTATAATAAAGAATTGGTAAGGATGGGTTTACCTTGTAAAACCCAATAAATGTCATTAGTTTCTGCTAACTTCTCCAGAAGAGGAGTAATTGATGTAAGGTTGATTTTATACTGGGTGAGGGCTTCCATACTCCCATTATGTATCTTAATTGACCACTGTAAGCAAACAAACATATCAGTTTTGCATTGCAAACAAATGTAAGAGAAAATCTGCAAAATATTCTACTATCCAATTTAAAGAAAATTAAATTACCGTAGCAGCGCCTACCACAATGATATGGGGTTTTAGTTGGGTACCCTGCAAAGAAAAACAACAGTCACATTTTATAGTCATGTAGGAAGATATCCATGTTGTAGTGTAAGAAAGGAAAATTATTGTGCTATTAAGACTTCAAAGAAGGTTCTTAGTACATAGCTACACAAGAAAACAGGATGACAAGAAAGGAAACACAATAAGAGAATTAAAATCTTATTTTCTTCAGATGCTAGAGTAACTTGGAATGTGTTTTTTGAAGGTTACTAAAGGGGAAATAAAAGGGAATACCACCACCCTTTTCACTTTTTTTTATATATTAGTATAACTGGGTACAGCCAGATATAACTAAACTTGCTGGTTCCTAGGAACATAGGAACAGGAGTAGGCCATTCAGCCCCTCGTGCCTGCTCCGCCATTCGATAAGATCATGGCTGATCTGTGATCTAGCTCCATTTACCTGCCTTTGGCCCATATCCCCTAATACCTTTGGTTGCCAAAAAGCTATCTATCTCAGATTTAAATTTAGCAATTGAGCTAGTATCAATTGCCGTTTGCAGAAGAGAGTTCCAAACCTCTACCACCCTTTGTGTGTAGAAATGTTTTCTAATCTCACTCCTGAAAGGTCTGGCTCTAATTTTTAGACTGTGCCCCCTACTCCTAAAATACCCAACCAGCGGAAATAGTTTCTCTCTATCCACCCTATCTGTTCCCCTTAATATCTTATAAACTTCGATCAGATCACCCCTTAACATTCGAAACTCTAGAGAATACAACCCCAATTTGTGCAATCTCTCCTCGTAACTTAACCCTTGAAGTCCAGGTATCATTCTAGTAAACCTACGCGGCACTCCCTCCAAGGCCAATATGTCCTTCCGAAGGTGCGGCGCCCAGAACTGCTCACAGTACTCCAGGTGCGGTCTAACCAGGGTTTTGTATAGCTGCAGCATAACTTCTGCCCCCTTGTGCTCTAGTCCTCTAAATGTAAAGGCCAGCATTCCATTAGCCTTCTTGATTATTTTCTGCACCTGTTCATGACACTTCAATGATCTATGTACCTGAATCCCCAAGTCCCTTTGGACATCCACAGTTTTTAACTTTTTACCATTTAGAAAGTACCCTGTTCTATCCTTTTTTGATCCAAAGTGGATGACCTCACATTTGTCGACATTGAATTCCATTTACCACAATTTTGCCCATTCACCTAATCTATCAATATCGCTTTGTAATTTTATGTTTTCATCTACCCTGCTTACAATGCCACCAATCTTTGTGTCATCGGCAAACTTAGATATGAGACTTTCTATGCCTTCATCTAAGTCGTTAATAAATATTGTGAATAATTGAGGCCCCAAGACAGATCCCTGCAGGACTCTACTAGTCACATCCTGCCTATTAACCCTACTCTCTGTCGCATTTCGCTCAGCCAATTTCCTAACCAAGTCCGTACTTTTCCCTCGATTCCATGGGCTTCTAACTTAGCCAACAGTCTCTTATGTGGGACCTTATCAAATGCCTTCTGGAAGTCCATATAAATAACATCCATTGACATTCCCCTGTCCACTACTTTAGTCACCTCTTCACAAAATTCAATCAGGTTTGTCAGGCACGACCTACCTTTCACAAATCCATGCTGGCTCTCCCTGATTAACTGAAAATTCGAGGTGTTCAGTCACCCTATCCTTAATTATAGACTCCAGCAATTTCCCCACAACAGATGTTAGGCTAACTGGTCTATAGTCCCCCGGTTTCCCTCTCTCTCCTTTCTTAAAAAGCGGAGTGACATGTGCAATTTTCCAAACGAGAGGGACAGTTCCTGAATCTAGAGAACTTTGAAAGATTATAGTTAGGGCATCCGCAATGTGCTCACCTACTTCCTTTAAAACCCTGGGATGGAAACCATCTGGTCCTAGGGATTTGTCACTCTTTAGTGCTATTATTTTCTTCATTACTGTTGCTTTACTAATGTTAATTTATCAAGTCCCTGTCCCCGATTCAATATTAGTTTTCTTGGGATTTCTGGCATGCTATCCTCTTTTTCTACTGTAAATACTGACGCAAAGTAATTATTCAACATGTCCGCCATTTCCCCATTGTCAACAACAATATCCCCACTTTCAGTTTTTAAGGGGCTAACACTGCTCCTGACCACCCTCTTTTTCCTAATATAACTATAAAAGTTCTTTGTATTGGTTTTGATATCCCTTGCAAGTTTCTTTTCATACTCTCTTTTTGTAGCTCTTACTATCTATTTTGTGACCCATTGTTGATCTTTGTATCTCCCATTCACCAGGATCTGTGCTATTTTTTGCCTTTTTGTATGCCCCTTCCTTATGTCTTATACTGTCCCTTACCTCTTTAGTTGTCCATGGCTATTTTTTTTGGCAAGTCGAGTTCTTGCCCCTCAGGGGTATAAACCAGTTCTGCATCTCATTAAAAGTTTCTTTAAACATTTCCCACTGATCATCAGTCGTTTTACCCATTAATAGATTTGCCCAGTTTACTGTGGACAGTCTCTGTCTCATCCCATTGAAGTCGGCCTTACCCAAGTCTAGAATCTTAGCAGCTGACTCACTTTTTTCCCTTTCAAACACTACATTGAACTCGATCATGTTATGATCGCTATTGGATAGATGTTCACGCACAGTTAAGCTGTTAACTAACTCTGGTTCATTACTCATTACTAAATCTAGTATGGCTTGCCCCCTTGTTGCCTCCAGGACATACTGCTGTAGAAAACTATCCCGGACACACTCAAGAAATTCACTACCTTTCTGACAGTTGCTAGTCTGCTTTCCCCAATCAACGTGAAGGTTAAAGTCCATTAAGACCACTGTGCCTTTCTTACACGCTTGTCTAATCTCTGCATTTATACAATCTAGCACTTCAGAGCTGCTGCCAGGGGTCCTATACACAACTCCCACTATAGTCTTAGATCCTTTCCTATTTCTCAATTTAACCCATAAGGTCTCTGTTGGCTGCTTACCTCTCGTAATATCCTCCTTTATCATTGAATTGATTTCATTTCTAATCACTAAGGCTACTCCTCCCCCTCTTCCATTTTCCCTATCTCTCCTGTAGACCTTATAACCCGGTATATTTAGTTCCCAATCCTGACCATCCTGCAGCCATGTCTCAGTAATAGCTATCATGTCATACCCTCCAATTTGAATTTGAACCTGTAGTTCATTTAATTTATTCCTTATACTCCGTGCATTTGAATATAGAGCTTTTAATTGGGCCACACACCTTAGTCTGACCTTCAGCTTTGATGCTGGGATAATCGCCTTACGCTTTCTAGTTTTCACTTTATCTGTAGTGTCTAAAGTACACTTTCTTTCCGCTGCTCTACGCTTTTCCCTTTCACTTGTTCTTGAACAACTGTTTGTACTATTTGTATTGTAAATTTCCCCTGGATCTTCCCCTCTCTTGCTGCTCTCAACTTTACTCCCTTCTGACTCCCCGCTAAGGTTCCCATCCCCCTGGAATCAGTACAGTGCAAAGAAATGCAGATCTCTCAAGTTTTCCTGTCTTGTGTTACCAACAGCCATCACAAGAGCAAGTGACTGAGTACAAACAACAAAGAATCAGGCAACAATACTACCCGACAGAATTCTATCGGCAGGAGAAGCAGCGTAGGCAACTTCCCCGCTAATATTCTTTGAGGGCTTTTGTTAGAGCTGCCCCAACTGAAATCAGCTAACTCAGCACTGACCAGGGATCAAACCTAGGATCGTCCTGGTTTATATCATTCCGTTTCATTCTGGGCAGAACATTTACTAAGTCACTGGGGTGCTCTATACAAACTTGTTGAAAAAAAAACAAAATGTAATGATACAGCTTCTCCAGCTATTTTTTTTCCTGGAATTAACTTGAAAGTCCCTTATAATGGTACTTGGTCACAATACTGCAAAGCACAGACAGGCTGGCCACATCTCTCGGATGATGAAGCAAGTAGAATTTGTGATGCAGTAGATGATTTTCATCAGTCCACTGATCTGCATTTCTTTGCACTGTACTGATTCCAGGAAAAATAGGTTGTTTTCTCTGAAACCTAAGAAAGACAGAGGCTTTGTAGAACGATGAAATTACTAATGATGAGGAGGGCTAAGAGTTCTTGAGAATTCCTGCTTCTCTATCAACATTTCCAGCCATCTTTGCCACTTCTTTTCTTCAACACTGATTGCATGTAATTACCAAGCCAATAACTTGAATGTTTAATTGAAGAAAGTATGCATCTTTAGGAGTAGAAGTGAGTGGATAATAGTCTACCTTCAACAGTGTCACTGCCTTCATTTTCGCAGCACTGGATGCATCATTTGTGCATCCGTTATCCAATTGGTGATGTCAAAGAGGTTACTTTTGATAATATCTATCACAGATCATTGAAGATGATAAGAAATCAAGGGGGCCAAGCACGTTTTCGTGATAGAATCCCGCTTAGGGGTTGCAATAAGCATCCACTTAACACCTGATATCCACTGAGGATGTCATGTACCCAGGTTACCAGATGTGTCACAAAGAGGAGCAACTTCTCAATAACAGCAGGATGCCATAAATGTTGAATGAACTTTGTAGTTGACATTGAGCGGAGTGTTTCACAAGTAGACCGATTTACTCGAAAGCCAAATTGGCAGAGACTCCAGGTTGTTGTTATTAAGGCAGGGCAAGAAACTTCTTCTCACCCTTGTAAGTTTTGCACAATGGGCAGTCTACAGCTATCAGAGTCTGACATTGATACTTTTTTGTTGAAAGGCAGGATATATGCTGATTAGCACCTGGATAGAATTGGTTGACAGGGACATCTGGAATTAGATATGCTACTTGAGTACCTAGTTCCTCGCATAAGGCAACTATACCATTATGGCCAGTTGCTTTTCTGGGATCAAACATTTGAAGGAGATTTACATTTTCAGGTTCCTGACCTTGAGTTAGCTGATTTGTTCCAATACTTTATTGAGAATTTTGTAACTCAGATTGAAGATGACAAGTTATCACAAACCTTGGTATTCAACATCTGCACCAACTCAGAGAAGCAAGGCATGTGATAACATCCTTCAGATTAAGAATGGGATCACATCTAACTTTGGAAACAGATCTGATTGTCTTCCAGTAAGTGTCTGAGAATCATGTAGTATGGAGCAAAGTTGATAAGGAGTTGAGCTTCTGTCATTTTGGATGCCTGAGCTTGCTACTAAAACATTGTGCATGCACAAAAATATTTAGGACCAATGTATGGTACATTAATCTGAGGAATCATAGAAAGGTTACAGTACGGAAGGAGGCCATTTGGCCCACCGAGTCCACGGCAGCTCCATGCAACAGCAATCCAGCCAGTCCCACTCCCCTGCCCTTTCCCCGTAGTCCTGCAATTTTTTCCTTTCAAGTACTTAGCCAGTTCCCTTTTAAAGGCCATAATTGAATCTGCCTCCACCACCTCCTCGGGGTGGGGGGGAACGCAGAGAGAGAGCGCGAGACACACACACAGACAGAGAGAGAGCGCGAGACACACACACAGACAGAGAGAGAGCGCGAGACACACACACAGACAGAGAGAGAGCGCGAGACACACACACAGACAGAGAGAGAGCGCGAGACACACACGCAGACAGAGAGAGAGCGCGAGACACACACACAGACAGAGAGAGAGCGCGAGACACACACACAGACAGAGAGAGAGCGCGAGACACACACACAGACAGAGAGAGAGCGCGAGACACACACACAGACAGAGAGAGAGCGCGAGACACACACACAGACAGAGAGAGAGCGCGAGAGAGAGAGCGCGAGACACACACACAGACAGAGAGAGAGCGCGAGACACACACACAGACAGAGAGAGAGAGCGCGAGAGAGAGAGAGCGCGAGACACACA